>NC_065533.1:61433505-61733505 GCF_020184175.1 Aphis gossypii
TAACTCAGAATTGAACGAATCGTCCACATTTTTTACTCTCGTAAGACTGCATAGACCCAGTAACGATATGTAAAAACATATAAATCCGGTCTTTAGTTATAACCACTGAGATATATAATAATATTCTTATCTATCTCAGTGGTTAAAACTTTATATTATTTATATTTTATACAAATTATACACTATAACATTTATTAATAAATGATTAATTTAAATGTATAGTCTATATTCTATAAATATAGATATTCCATACAATATATATGGGGCATGAATACAAGTGTTTAAAATAATATAATAAACGCATTGAATAGGTAACGAAATAATAAATTGAAGGGTAGGTGGAATAACGTGCTATGTAGAAATTCGAAAATAGTTCAGCAAAAATTGAAAACGAAAAAA
The DNA here is from genome assembly GCF_020184175.1 of Aphis gossypii. Classification (NCBI taxonomy): domain Eukaryota; kingdom Metazoa; phylum Arthropoda; class Insecta; order Hemiptera; family Aphididae; genus Aphis; species Aphis gossypii. Next base: position 61,433,905 of record NC_065533.1, read on the forward strand.
GTATATGTATATTTGTATTATGTTTTTAAGTTTGTGCTCGATGATGCTGTACGGTAAAATATTCTGGAAATTTTTCGATTTTTAAAATATATCGGGAATGCTTAATAGCACGTTATTCCCGCCCACCGTTCAATTGATGTAGAATGTAGATACTTTAAATAGTATATAATATAATGTCTATTATTTAGATTGTGGAGAAAAATTGTTTATTTTTATTTTCAATTTTTATTTCTTAAATTTCTGTCTTTCATTTGGTCTGATATGCACGTGCCAGTTGCTAGTTTCTACATCGTATAATTTACATTTTTTTACTTTAACTAATATAATAGTATATTATGCTACATACCATACGATACTCTTATATTTGTATTGCATTGCATTGAATATTACATTCTTAGTAGGTAAGTATCTAATACAATTAATTGGATAAATACGATTTATTGGTTTTTATTTAATTTAAAATATCATATTAATTTGTCTCAGGGACGCCTGGAAAGGGGGGCTAGTGGGGGCCATGACCATTGCCGCCTGAGATTTTTCGTGTCAGTTATAAAATTGGAAGTATTTTACATAAAGCTAGTCTTGGGTATTTAAAAATAGTCGATCTCATTTATTAATGAATAATGATAATGATAATAATATTTATATTATATAATATTAATCGTGCATGAAAAACATAATGATAAAATCAAAATACTTAGAAAGCATACAAGATTATAAATTTACAATTTACAAAGTAACCAATTTTTAAATTAAAATAATTAAAAATTTTGTCGAGACTTGTAAATATGGATTTAGTTCTTAAAAAAAATTCTTAAACATTTTTTAATCAACAAATTGATAATTTGATAATTTAATTAATTTATTTGCTTCAAACAAAATGAGATTGTCTTTACTTTTTGAATAAAATAATAAAATATGAAGTAATATGTAAATTAAATCAAATAAAGTTGTTTTTTGTTTTAACTTTATTATGTTTTTCTTATAAATATTAAAACTAATTTAATGTGTAAAGTTATATTAACTTGAATAAGTTTTTAAAAAAAAATTAATGATACTATTACATAGTATGAGTAGATGAAAGATGTAGCGGTAAATCTTCCCATAAGTATTTAAATACTTGCAATTCTTTTGTCCCTCCTGAGCAAAATTTCTGCGGGCGTCCTTGGCTTATTGGCATTAGACAGTATTATACAAGGTACCTGAATAAAATATTATCGTTTATAATATTATTATGATATAATAAATACAAAATTAAACACGTCGTTTCCGTCCGATTTGAGCGACAAAATACACCGCACGTCATACGATTCTGGCCGCCGCACCGTTGGGATGATATTACTCCTATTATTAAATCTACTACAGTTTATACTGGAAACCGGTATTTTTATTCGAGATTCACAATGTCGCACAAGCTGCGGCGTTGCATAAGCGTAAATATGTATCCATAACAAAGCCGTGTAATAAAACCACGAGTACGTAACGATAAATTAGTTATCGTTTATAAATAATTTTTAAACTTACGAAACTAAACGTGATCTACTGAGCGTAAATGTTCGAGCGAACGTACACCTACGACTTTAAAATATTATAATACGCCTCACCGCCGACCGACACACACACACACACACACACACACACACAAGCAGACACAATGTACCTGTGAATTTTATTATTGTTATTTGTGTTTAATTTTTATCTGTTCCGTGTATTATATAACAATGTGCCAATTATTATTATGATATTTATTATGATCTCTAACGACGTCGCCGCGCTGGCCAGGCGAGCTTATCGTTAACACGGCCGCCGTGATACTTCTGTCTCTCTCCGCCCGTCGTCGCAGTTACTCCGTCGTGCATAATCGCCTATACCAATACGATTTTGGTTGATATTAATATTGTAATATTATATTATACTTATACAGTTCGCTGTTTTATATTATTATTGTAATTCGTGATGGCGCTAATCGCAATTTTTATGCCCTTTTTTTTTTTATATCTACGTGTGTGCAAATCGCCGCGTCATTGTTCGATTATTATTATATTTTATTCCGTGTTGGAATTTGTCGCCATCTATTTATTTATTTATTTTATTGTAATTATGTATTTTGTCGTTTGTGGATTTGATGAGTGTATAGGTAGGTAGGTAGCAGCTGGCCAGCAGTGCTCCGTCAATCTGTGAGTTTTATTTATTTATTTTTTCTATTTATTATTATCGTTACCTGTTTATCTGTATCATTACGTATCTTCTGTTGTGCCACACGGGCTTGTATACATTTATAATTATTTTGTAGTGCCATAAGGGCCGCCTTTTGTATTAATATTAAAGCTTTACAGCTACAGCTCCAATAGCTGACATATATTATATTATACTTATACTATTGTATACCAGATATAGCTATAATAGCTGCTTATAATATTATTTATCTTGTTCAGCCATAAGGGCTTTGATTTATTAATTATTATATTTGTATACGATTATAATTGTGTTGCTGAGATTTTTATATATTTGTTGATTTATTATTGATATCGTGTATTGTACAGCAATTGATTATTTCCCTGCAACGTGTTACCATTTTAATATTATTTAGTTGTAAGCACACACATACACACGAAACACCCATAGATATTATACACCTTCACACATTCACCACACACTAGCACTTTCTGGTCTTGCTCGGCGACCCCGTCCACCTCCTTTGAGTCGCTATGCATACATCACACACATAGGTCGGTTGGTGAACAGCGGTGTACCGTGTACCTATAACGCGCGAAGTATTTCGGTGAACGGAAGTCGAGTATTATTATTGTTATTATTGTACGCACCCGTCCCGTACAGTAATTAATTTGCCATGTTATACGAGTTTGTAAGACGGAGACAACACATGCAGGTGTTGCGGAATCTTAAAAGATCAATAATATATATATAATATATATATATATAACTGGTTTTGCGTAAAAATTGCCGTTTTTCCGTCATTTTTTTTTTGTTTTTCTCGATTTTTTTGAAAACTGTTGGAAAATGTTAACTTTTTACCTCTATAATGCACCAAGGATATTCACTTTTACATCGGAAACCACCCCCATAGTTTGAAATTGGAGCATTATTTCGACTAGTTATGCTGTACGCAGACACAAAAAAAAAAAAAAAAAACACACATCATTGTAAAATCAATACATTCATCACTTCGTTCAGAATCTAAAACCAAGCGAAAATGATACCTTTGGTATCAGGCGACCATACGAACTAAGTTAAGATGCGTTTACGCGCTATCAACTATATAAATACAATATAGAAATATGTTTATTTTATTCCATATCGATTTATAGAGTACCAGTAGCAAGCGATATGAGCAGTTGGTAAAAATGAGCTGTCTAGTATATATTTACTGTTATTTTTACACGATTGTAATATGTATAATTTAATAAAAAAAAAAAATTATAAATCTGTTTCAATTTATTGATATTAAATTAAATTTACTAATTAATTATACAAATAGTGTTGTGGCAATATATGAAATCTATTTCCCATGCATAATAATGCCGATCGAACGGAGGTGCATATTATGTAAATATTTAATAAAATTGTTAGGTAACTTAAATACAACAACATTATCAAAAAAGTATGTACTGTTATTAAACTGTACATGAAATTAATAAATTACATACGAATTGTGTTATAAAATATATACATGTTTAATATTACTTAGGTATCTAATTTATTAACATAATAGGAACGCGTTTAATTTCAAAATTATAATATAGGTATTAAAATTATAACACACAATTTTCATTTGTTACGAATGTGTCCATTACGTGTTCAGTTGATGATAACAGTACCTATACCGAATATTATCGTGAATTTTTGTGGACTGTAAACCTAGGTAAAATCTATGGACGATGATTAAATTGTTAAGTTGTCTATACTTAATCTATGCAACCATGATTCATAAAATCGTGCATTACCTATAATATAATAAATATCAATATTATATAATCATAATAAAAAAAAAACAATAATAATTAATAGATTACACCATTTTTATTCAACAAAAATAACTTTATTTTACAACATAGCAAATTTTACTTTCACAACAATTTATTTTAATCTTTAATATTTTAAATAGGCACTATTTAATTTTACTTTCTAACAATTTCAAAATAATAAATAATTCATCATCTTATTAGATTTTTACAGTAATCGTAACTTAACCTAGTACCAAAATATCATAATCGAGAAAAAAATATAATAATTGGAAATGTGAATAAAAAGTACAACACTTAAATAATACTACCATATACAGTAAAGTATTTTAAGAAATACTAAAAAAAATTAATAGGTTCATGTTATGGAGAATACTCGATACATATAATACATAAGTATTACGTATAAAATTGAATAAAAAGAAAAACAACATACTCGTTAATAATTCAACAATTTATTTACAAGACTTACAAATAATAAAATGTTTAAAAATTTGATGATAATAATATATATATATACGAGTATGTTGTTTTTCTTTTTATTCAATTTTGAAAAATAATGCTCCAATTTCAAACTATGGGGGTGGTTTCCGATGTAAAAGTGAATATCCTTGGTGCATTATAGAGGTAAAAAGTTAACATTTTCCAACAGTTCAAAAAAATCGAGAAAAACAAAAAAAAAATGACGGAAAAACGGCAATTTTTACGCAAAACCAGTTTTCGACCAAATCGATTTTTTTTTATAGTTGTAATTCAAAAACTAATCACTGAAAATACTTGAAATTTTCACCAAATGTTAATGTCAGTGATATCCGTATATAGTTAAATTTTCAAACAATTTTGACTTTTTTTGAGTTATTTATAGACCACTGAAATTTTCGATTTTTTTGAGAATTTTTTTTTAAAGTGTCGATAAAAAATTTTTGGATGACCAAAAAGTTTTGAAAATTTAATACAAGGTTCTCCATACATTTTTCTTCAAATATCTGTAAAAAAAACTCTACCGGATTCAGACAACAAATTTTTATGAGTGTTTGAAATTTAAATTTTTACAAAACCGCGTTAAATAACAGTTTAACCTCAAACGATTTTTGATATTTGTTATTATTCAAAAAGTATAAGTCGTAGATACTTGAAAATTTTACCAGTTATTATGATTCGCGTTTTCTTTACGTGATTTAAATTTCAAAATATTTTGACTTTTTTTGATCTATTTATAGACAACTGAAATTTTCAATTTTTCTGAAAATTGTTTTTTTATGTGTCGATAAAATCTTTTTGGCCCTATCAAAATACTTGAAAATTTAATACAAAGTTCCTCATAAGTTATTCTTATAGTGATTAAAAAATTATAAGAATACATAGGCACAATTTTTTTTTATTAGCATTTGAAGTTCAAATATTTACAAAAATTCGTCAAAAGCATGAATATTTGCATATTATTTGAAGTTGAAAAATCATAAAATTTTTCGTGTTTATAACTAAGGATTAAAAATACAACACTAAGTTTTCCATAAGTTTACCTTCAAGTATCTATAGAGAAAACTCGAAGCATCATTATAGGAAAAATTTTAAGTGCGTTTGAATTTTAAATTTTAACGAAATCGCGTAACGATAACGATTTATCCTCAAACGATTTTAAATATTTGTTATTATTCAAAAAGTATAAGTCGTAGATACTTGAAAATTTTACCAGTTATTAAGATTAGCGTTTTCTTTACGTGATTTAATTTTCAAAATATTTTGACTTTTTTTGAGCTATTTATAGACAACTGAAATTTTCAATTTTTCTGAAAATTGTTTTTTTATATGTCGATAAAATCTTTTTGGCCCTATCAAAATACTTGAAAATTTAATGCAAAGTTCCTCATAAGTTATTACTATAGTGATTAAAAAATTATAAGAATACATAATCACAATTTTTTTTTATTAGCATTTGAAGTTCAAATATTGACAAAAATTCGTCAAAACTATGAATACTTGCAAATTATTTTGTAGGTATATTTCATAAAAATTGTTGTATAAGTAGCTAAGAGTTGAAAATTTAATACAAGGTTTTTCATAAGTTAAGCTTACAATTATTATAAAAGAACTTAAATTTTGTTGTATTCAGGCCATTAAAACATAAACCACCTTTTTCACCAACCACTAGAAATTATATCCTAGGCTGACAAATCATCTTCGTTCAGAATCGTTTTTCGTATACAATGATAACTATCATTGGATTCAAATTTAACACTCCTATAATATATAATAATGATCCATACGGCACCTAATGTACAGCAGAGCGGTACTCACTTGCCCGCTTTTTTTTTCTTCAAATTTTTAAATTTTTAACGGTTTCCGAGTGCTAAAATGAATTGAACCGGTTAGGTAAGTAAGTTGTAAGTATATATTATATTAACAGTTAAAGTTCAGTTTCAAACATTTTTTTGCAATAATAATATAAATTAAATACCTATTAATACAATATTAAAAAAAGAACCACTTGAAAAAAATGACTGTATAAACTAAATACAAATACCTACATAATATGTATGTATCACGATTCATGAATATTAATTTTTAAAGTTATAAAATGAATAGGTATTATATTATATTTTATATTTATTAATTATTATATTTTTAATATAAAATTATGTGGTGGCCGTGAGAACGGCCGTTTTTCGCGAGCGGGTTTTCTTCTCGTATCAATTAGTTAATTTGTCTGACGTTTTTCGCGTCTTCCAGCCATTTCATGATGTACTTGTGTTTTTCGTCCATCTATCGATTTTCATCTTCCTTCTCTGTGCGATCCATGGTGATGAACTGAAAAACATTAAATTAAATAATAGATTATTTGCATTAAGAGTTTTTTAAACATTGCTATATAATTATTATTAAAATAATCATGTATTAATCCTATGTAATTTTTGTTTAGGTTTTACAATATAACATACTATTCTTCATAAAAAATTGAAGCAAGTGCCATTAAATTCAAAGAAAATTACAAGGTATAGGTATTAGGTAGATAAAAGACGTTAGGTCGCATATACAACTATATACATTACAATTGCCTATATATGTAGGATTAGATAGATTATAATCTATTATATCAAAATAATATAATAATTACCGATTATATCGTAATTCCAGAATGTGTATCAACACAAAATTGTTTTGAGATAGACAAGGTTTAAGTCTTAACTCTATTCATACCCGTCATTATTCACCTTCTTGAAAATAAACAATAATAATAGTTTTGCAGATTAGTATCTATATCTGAATGTGCTAGTATATTTATTTTATGTTAGGTAAATAATATACGGACAATATTAAGCGATATTTAGCTTAGAAATACACCCATACACGTTATGATACAAACAAAATAGTGAAAATTCAGACATTTTAACACACCATGAATTCCAATTTATATTATATATATTATATTATTATAATATAATATTTTTATTTTTATTTATTTTTCGGAGTGAGTGTTTAGTTTTATTAGTCTGTCCTGGAAACGTGTTAAATTTAAATATGTTCAATATAATATTATATAATATTATAATAAAAATCCAACTGCAGGCAAGTGTACGGTCTTCGAGGGAGTAACTAATATATCAACTATATAAGACCACAGAATAGATTAAATCGATTAGATTTAGATTTTTAATCTATTTTAATCTAACATTAATTCTACCATTATCCTGAGTTGAAAAAAATAATAATATACAAGATTTTCAAGAAAAAGAATTCGATGCGTATCGACTTGGAATAGTTATACGTACCGACTCCGGTGCAAACGAATTGCGTCCCAAGATCCCTTTTTCATACGAATTGCGTCCCAGTAAAATTTAACAACTATACTAATTGCGTCCCAATAATATTTAACAATTATACTAATTGCGTCCGATGTAAATACATTATTTTCCTTCCCATTTAATACAGACTTAGGACTGTCAATAGCAATATTATAAATAGGGAACGGAATTAAATGTTTTAAAATATAAGAAAAATGTCCTAAAAAATACGACCTAATGCATTAAAAAACATTAAATTTTTTATTTAATTCGATGAAAACACAATTTTGAACAGTCATGTGTACCTATGTATAATATGGTTATAACTTAAAACTTATAAAAATTGTACATATGCACGTAATCGACATTGTTATAATTGGACACCAATTAGTGTTATATCTCGTATCGTAACGGACATAACGTTATCGAGATTATTTGATGGGAATTACGCCCAGCCGTATAGATAGATATACAATCAGTTGGTCTTCGTAAAAATAACTAATGTATATGAGACAAAATGAAACATTTAAAACAATTTACAAATATATATAAAAATGGAAAAAAACTCTAAAAATGTCAAAAAATGCTTTAAAAATCTAAAAAAAATTGAAAAAATGCAAAATAAAAGTTTTATTTTAAAATTTTCTAATGTATGAATTGAGTTATATACAATTGGCCTATGCTACTCACTAAAAAATGTATTTTGCATCAAAGTCCGTTTCCTAATTATAAATATTAAATTGCTAAAGGTAGGTTAAAAACTTAAAGATATTGTTTTTTATCGTTTCGTAATTATGTACATCAAAAATATTGTTTTCGTCGTTAAATATAAAAATAAAAAAATAAGTAAAAAAAATAGTAATATGTATAAGATATAATATTATTTATGGGATGGTAAAAATTTGAACGATACAGTTTTGACAAAATCAAAACGTGTTATTTCGTTCACGTCGTATTTAATCATTTCTTTTCTTAAAAATTCTTGTTTTTGACATATTTCACGTCTTATTTTCTTTTTATGACTACTACTGCGAATTTTTATGTAAGTATCTTTTTGTACGTTTTTAAGTACATCAATAAACTTGTAGATATTTGGATGAGCAGAATAAAACATACCGTTAAATTTTGAATGGAAAGCTTCACAGCTATTTGTTGTCCGTGTGATAATTGAACTTGAATACATTGCCCATAAAGAAGGAGGATAGTCACAATCGGGGGTTATATATGTATTTAAAATATAATCAGTAAATGCTTCTACTTTTTCATTTCGTGGTAAAATTAATACTATATCATCGGTAAAACAGTTTACTACATCTTCAGGTTTCAAAAAAGGGAGACCAAAAAATATTTTTAGGTAATTACTTATTTCTGAATTTAGCTTATATTCATTACTTAAACCTAGAGCTTGGATTTTTCTCCACCAACTCTGGCCTAAATGGAATCTGCATCAACAAAATTTAAAACCGTTTATAAAAATCAATGTTTTATTTTTTTCACTTGTCATTACCTTACTCACAATTAAGCTCATATTTTTAAATAGAAAAGCGCACAATTTTGTCAACGAGACGGAATCGAAAGACATACTAACCGATTACATTTATTTCATAAGTATCTACTCATATCGATTATTGATTGAGATTATCAGAGTATATCAGATTGCGTTGGGACGCAATTAGTATAGTGGTATAGAAAACCCGGGACGCAATTAGTATGTCACAAATCGCAATTTTTATATCGGGGACGCAATTCGTATGCAGCCATTTAACGTGTATCTTCTTGAACATTCAAATTTAACTCGATGCACATCAATTTCTTCCTTAAAAATCTTGAATATTACATTTTAAATCTAATAATCTTATTTTTTTTTAAAACGTTACATTTTTAATTCTACAATAATATTATAATAACATTAGGTAATCAAATTAATATAACGTTATTTTGAAAATATTCTTTAAATGATTTTTATAATTATAGTTATAATATTGTAAATATAACCAATTCAAAACATACAAAGAATATTTTCAAAATAATATTTAAAAATTTTAAAATAATAAATAAAAAATATAATATAATAAATAATAAATAAATTTTAAAATAATATTATTTGAAGTTGATTACTCTTATGCTTATTATAATATTATTCTGGAATTAGAATTTTAATATTATAAAAAAAAACATAAAGAGCATATTTAAGGAATATTTAAATTTTAATGTTACTTTTATAAGATCAGAATAATGTTGTAATAATGTTAAAAATATAATATTTATTATTTAATTATGTTTTAAAGTTATCATAATATTGATGTTAAAGAATTGCTGTATGGGTATAACAATTTTTATTTTTCTAGGTATAAAAAATTCAGTATTCATCCACACATTTGAAAAAATTCCATTAGAATAAGATATAAATGGATAATTAATATAATATTATCGGGATTGGTAAATTGGGTCCCGGAAAAAAAAAAAGGTATTAGGTAAGTTGAGTCTCGGAAAAAAATACATAAATTAAAACACATGTGGTTTTTATAATATTATGTTCTAAATAAATAATTTATGATATAAATGATAAATTAAAAAAATTTCAATAATAATGTTAATGGTATAAAATATTCTAAATAAATAATATATGGTATAAATGATTAATTAAAAAAATTTCAATAATAATGTTAATGGTATAAAATATTCTTAATAAATAATATATGGTATAAATGATTAATTAAAAAAATTTCAATAATAATGTTAATGGTATAAAATATTCTAAATAAATAATATATGGTATAAATGATTAATTTCAGTATCAACACCATTATAAGTTTTAGAAAAACACTTACATGTACTTTTACAGTAGGTCCATCTCTGTACTTCATTTTTCAACATTTTATGAAACCTAAACTTATGACCATGTTTTATAATAATAGTTTTCTTTTTTTTCGCTAGCCATTACTTCCATTTTCAAAATTTATAAAAAAAACAATAACTGTAAAATTGTGTAACTGTATAGCTGTAAGACACGATATAGTCACAAGTTGACGTTCAGCAAGCTACTAAAAATATAATGAAATAGCCCAGATATCGTACGTATATCTGTATGTAATCATCATCAAAATCGATGATAACTACTAATTGATATAAAAAAAGACAGACAAATAATACTAACACTTGTATACGCTCGTATTTCGTATACTCGTATATATATCTTAATTAGGTTTAATCAAAGTTACGACTTTACGGTATCTCATTTTTGGAGAAAAGTGGCTACGGCCAGTGTAATAAAATCCGCGATAAGAATACCTGTCTAATGTCTATACTCACATTAACATTATGCGTAGAATTAATTGGTGTCCAGGCGGTGTACCGCTGTATGCAATATGACATATTATTGCAACAGAATTATTCAAAAGTAAATTATATAAATATGAAATATTAAAGTTTTAAGTTTTTAATATTTTAGACATAATTGCGAATATGATTTATAGCCGGACCCAACTTATCTATTACCTTTTTATACCCGGGACTCAACTTACCGCTTTCAAAACGAACCAAAATTATCGCGGACCCAATTCACCTAGCTCCAATATTTTATCATAAATAATATTTTTTCATGAGATTTTTAAAAATTGAAAAACATTTTTCCCACATTCAACTCTTCACATCTTATCTTTAAATTAAATTTTAAAATGTAAAAACCAATTAATAACTTATAACAGTTGTTGTACTTTATTTGTAGAGAAATTTATTTGATCGATTTTAAGTTAACATTACTATGAAACAGACGAATACCTACTATCTACAACTTATAAATTATACCTTATACTTTAACAATACACACGTGAATGCTCTCTTTAAAAATGCTTATATTAAGTAGGTAAAATATACAGTAGAGAGCGCCACTGAATGTATACAAAATGTTATTAAGTAATAATTATGAATGAAAGGGTTTCTGTACTGACGTATTTTATTAAAGAGAAATCAATTAGACAACCAGTCTTCAGATAATAAAACATAGAACCTAATGGATTAAACGGATTTTATAAATTATTTAGCTCACTTGTCACACAACACATCTATAATTCACAGTGAAATTGTCTATAAAAATCCATTATATTAAATTGAATGTACTATAAAGACTTGCGAATTTCATCAACGACGATCAAAAAAATGATTTATTATAAATGTTTAAAACGGATTAAAATATGTTATAAAGTTATCTATATATTATCTATTTTTCCATTTCTTAAAATTAAATTTTAAAATCACAATTTGTAATAATTTTTTTAGTATTTTATACAAAGTAGTTAATAAAATAATAAAATAAAATTGAAAAAAAGATGATGATAAGATTTAAAGACGTAGGTACATAGGCGTAAACGGGGGGGGGCAAGAAGGGGCAACTGCTTCCCTTTATATTTTGTAAAATGTATTTATTAGATATATTTAGTCATTAAGTATCTTTAAGTGTATGATATATCGACATAAAATAAAGTTTTCCCCCAATTAAAAAGATTGCCCAAGTTATGCCCATGAAGATGTAACATACAATTATACAAAGAAGACTTAAGTGAGAAGTCAAATATATTTTCATAATTGTTTTTAGTTCATGCCATATCTATGGAACTTATTAAGTTTTTAGATTCTGAACGGAGTGATGAATGTATTGATTTTACAATGATGTACCTATGTTTTTTTGTTTTTTGTTTTTGTGTCTGTGTACAGCATAACTAGTCGAAATAATGCTTCAATTTCAAACTTCGGGGGTGGTTTCCGATGGAAAAGTGAATATCCTTGGTGCATTATAGAGGTAAAAAGTAAACATTTTCCAACAGTTTTCAAAAAAATCGAGAATAACAAAAAAAAAAAAATGACGGAAAAACGGCAATTTTTACGCAAAACCAGTTTTCGACCGAATCAATTTTTTTATATTTTGGTTGTAATACAAAAACTAATCACTGTAAATACTTGAAATTTTTACCAAATGTTTATGTTAGTGTCATCTATATACAGTTAAATTTTCAAAAATTTTGACTTTTTTGAGTTTTTTATAGACCACTGAAATTTTCGATTTTTATGCGAATTTTTTTTTTGAAATGTCGGTAAAAAAATTTTGGATGACCAAAAACACTTAAAAATTTAATACAAGGTTCCTTATGAGTTTTTCTTATTGTAGCTAAAAAAAATTAAAAATCGTTAGTCACAATTTTTTTTTATAAGTGTTTATAGTTCAAATTTTTACGAAATCTGTCGAAAACGCGAACATTTGCAAGTAATTTTGTAGTTGAAAAATCATAAAATTTTTTGTGTTAATAACTAAGAATTGAAAATACAACACCAAGTTTTTCATAAGTTTTCCTTCAAGTATCTATATAGAAAACTCGAAGCATCATTATAAGAAAAATTTTAAGTGCGTTTGAATTTTAAATTTTTACGATAACGATTTATCCTCAAACGATTTTAAATATTTGTTATTATTCAAAAAATATAAGTCGTAGATACTTGAAAATTTTACCAGTTATTTAGATTGGCATTTTCTTTACATGATTTAATTTTCAAAATATTTTGAGTTTTTTTGAGCTATTTATAGACAACTGAAATTTTCAATTTTTCTGAAAATTTTTTTTTGAAGTGTCGATAAAATTTTTTTGGCCCAATCAAAATACTTGAAAATTTTATACAAAGTTCCTCATATGTTATTCTTATAGTGATTAAAAAATTATAAGAATACATAGGCGCAATTTTTTTTTATTAGCATTTGAAGTTCTAATTTTGACGAAAATTCGTCAAAATTATGAATATTTGCAAATTATTTTGTAGGTATAATTCATAAAAATGTTTGTATAGGTAGCTAAGAGTTGAAAATTTAATACAAGATTTTTCATGAGTTTAGCTTACAATAATTATAAAAGAACTTAAATTTTGGTGTATTCAGGTCTTTAAAACATAAACCACCTTTTTCAGTAACCACTGGAAATTATATCCTATAGGCTGACAAATCATCTTCGTTCAGAATCATTTTTCGTATACAATGATACCTATCATTGCATTCAAATTTAACCTACTCTACTCCGAGGTCCACCCCACCCCCTAATGTGTACAGCAGAACGGTACCCACTTGCCCGCTTTTTTTGCTTCAAAGTGTAAAAAGAGCAAGGTCTCTTAAATAAAATAAAAATATTTTAAATTAAATCTTAAATAATTCGAAATTTCAAAATTTGATCAAGATATGACCATAAATTATATTATATATTATTGTGTCTGGATTAAATTAATATTGATTGTTATTTATAACTTTAAAAATGTCGAAGGAAAATATTAAATTTTGTTGTTTTTATGTAAGTGAATTTTGAGATACTTTTAGCTAATGATGTAGGTGATGAACTGTGTATATTGATATAAAAATTTATTCACATAGTTTAATATGATGTATGGGTATTGCGTTTTTTAATTTTATATACTTGATATATTTGTCGGCCGATTGTCAATTATTATGAATGATTATAACTTATAAGCATATTGAATATTGATACGTAAATTTATGTGGTTTAATAATTTAGATAATATTGATAATTTTTAATAATTTTAGATTCTTAATATTACGATAAATGTATTTATTTTACAATGCACTGCCATTACATTTTAAGCTATAGTAAAAATTGTTTGATTTTCAACTTTGTGTTTAGTTTCTAGTTGTAATATTTGTTATATGGTTTAATTGGTTAAGAGTTTATGCTTGTATTTTTTAAAACAACAAGGAACACAAAAATCCGAAACGAGTAAAATTTTGTTTCTTTGGCATAACTTAAAAACAAAATAATTTATTGACATAATTGTATAGGTAATATATTAATGTAGGTAAGATATATTTTTTTTCAACTTTGAAATTCTCACTAAATGTTTAAGTATTTAATATTTTAACTCTTTTTAAGCAATTTATGGACATTTTCAATTTTCAATTTCAGGTTCTGAACGAAGTTATGAATGTATTGATTTTATAATGATGTATGTTTTTTTGTGGCTGTGTACAGCATAACTTGTCAAAATAAAGCTTCAATTTCAAATTTCGAGGGTAGTTTCCGATTGAAAAGTGATTATCTTTGACGCATTATAGAAGTCAAAAGTAAAAAGTTTCCAGTAATTTTCAAAAAAATCGGGAAAAATAAAAAAAAAAAAGTGACGGAAAACGGGAACAGTATTGCGCAAAACCGGATTTTGATAATAACTAATCACTGAAATACTTAAAATTTTCACTAAATGTTTATATTAGCGTTATCTATATACAGTTAAATTTTCAAAATTTTATAGATTTTTTTTTTTGAAATGTTTATTAACAACTGAATTTTTCGATTTAACTAAATATTTTTTTTTTTTTTTGAAGTGTCAATAAAAAAATTTTAGAGCTTGAAAAAACTTGAAAATTTAATACAACGTTCTTTATAAGTAATTCTTATAGGAAGTGATTAACAAATCATAAGAATACATAGGCACAATTTTTTGTTTATTAGAGTTTAATTGAAGTTCAAATATTAACGAATCATCTCCATGCAGAATCATTTTTCGTATACAATGATAGTTGATACCTATTATTAGATTCAAATTAACATTTCTATATACCTAATAATAGTGATCCACACAGCACTTAATGTATAGCAGATCGGTATCCACTTGCCACGCTTTTATATTAGTTTTTTCCTAAATTTTATAACAATTTTAAAATGTTGTTTTTGAGGAAAAACGTATTCAATCTACCGTATCACCATAATAATGAAATATAATATTACTTTAACAGTGAAACAAATATAATAAATAATAGGTATAAGATAATCGATTATCTTCGCTTAAAAAGATTTTTCGTATGAAATAATTCATCCTTATTTAAAATTATAAGGATAGTGGATACATACTACTGTAAAGTGACTTTCAATTATGACTTCTGTACAGAAGAACGATTATCTATAGTTTCCCCCATTATCCCATTTTTCTATTCAACTATTAATCTAATATTTATTACTTATTAGTATTATTAGTATCATCCTTATCAATAGGTAAAATTAATTAAAATTTTTTATGAAATAATATGGTTTACATTCATAAAAATATATTTTAGTCATTTGGAATTTTTAAAAATGGTTAATATTTTAATGCATCAAATATATATTTATTTTAAGTTTTTTTAATATTCAAAACATTTTTTTTATTATTATGAATTTATAAAACCAATTATGAACTACTATGGAGGGAAAATTCCATACAAAGTTTTAACCAATTATAGTAACTATTTTGAGATTATCATGTTTGTACCTATTGTAATAATAAATACATAAAGTTTAAACTTATAATGGCATTATATAATATTTAAACATTGCTTTTTATGCATTTTACAATACCTACATATATAAACACATATACATAGTGATTAAGTGTTTTATTAAAATAAAAAACGTAGCAACCACCTGTCAGTTGTCACATTATTTCAGTTTAGCGTGATCGTATTCGGAAAAAATGTACTTACTTGATTTTTTATAGAATTCAATTTAAACGTATTGGTTTCGGTTTCTATTTGTTCCTGGATTATATTAAACAGTTGCAAAGTAAAATAAATGTGAAACAAAACTCCAACAAATAGTCAAATCGACGCATAATTTTGGTTATATTAAAACTAAAAAATTTTGAGGTGGAGTCGTTGAGTTAACAATAATACTATTATGAGAATCTACCAATGGTCCGCTGCAGACGGACAGTGGCTTCGACCAGATCACCGGGTTGTTGTACCAGATAAAGGACCCGGGACACTAGGTCCAACGTGCACGACTTGGTGGTGAAATTGACGTCCGGTGAGCCGAACAACCGCGGAAGTCAGACTACTTGCGGTTGCTCGAAAACGCGTTGAAAAGCGACGACGGCCGATTCGGCGTCCGGGAACCGTTCACCAGCGCTGCGTCCGTCGATCTGCTGTCGGACCCGATATCGGTTGGCTGTCGTAGTCGTCGGTCGTAGATCGCGAGTGCGAACAGAGATACGAGACCGGCAACAGTAATAAATAATATATAATATTATGATTGATTTTTAATATTTAGACGATAATAATAATTATATATTGTTCATAGCTGACGAGATTTTCCATTAGTCTACCTCGAACACTATACGCAAAAAAATTATACGTATAATATATGTACTCGTATAAAATCAAATTAATAATTTGTATACAAAGTGTAATAAAACGTAGGTATATTGCTATAAAAACATACGTCATATTATAATATGGATAGTATGGACTAATATGATGTACTCGTATACGGAGTTTCAATTTGAAAACTTTCAACAAATTATTTTCGTCTATAATTATATACCTAAACGAAATAACACAAATCTTATATTATTATAAGTCAGTAGCGTATTTAGGGGGGCGACAAGCCGGGCAATTTCCCTGGCAACACTTATTTGGGGGGCAGTAAATGTAACAGGAAAGTTTTGTTTTTAAACTGATTTAAATGGTTGTAAAAAAAAAAATGTCTACTCAGGGCAGCAAAATCCTAAATACGCCTCTGCCATTCGTTCCATTTAAAACGGGATTGTCCTTTTTTCGTGCATCATGTCCTTTTGTGCCGTTTTAATCCCGTTATCTCCATATTATTATATTATTTAAATATGTTATGTGTACACTATACACGAAGCGAATACAAAACAATATTTTTTTAAATTTTATATTGAATATTGTTGAAATTTGTTGAAATTTGCAAAGTTATTAGTTCCTATATATAGTGGAGTTAAGACGAACAATTATTAGCGATACATGCATAACATACTTGAATGGCGTATTGCATAGTGTATGCCCACGACTGTAACCCTTTACAACAATAAACTTCATCTAATAGGTAAACTTATTATCTCAAAAATATCTTTGAAAACATACAAATTATTGAAAGATTGGTTTTTTAAAGTTTGAGAATCCGTATTTTTTTTATTTTTTTTTTGTATACATAAATATAGTTTAACTTAATAGCTTATACTAATTAAAATTAATTAATTAATTATGTCTTAAATGAGTTCTGTAGAATTTAAATTTATTATAATTTATAAGTTTATTCATATTATTAATAAATAATAAGTGCATTTTTAGATTATTACAATTTTGCCAAACATAAAAAAACGCTATTACAGTAATCCGTTAATCAAGAAAAGTTGAGTTGCCAATTAAAACATTTTATCTTAAGTTTAAATTTATGTAAAATCCAAATTTCATGCGTAAAATACCAAATAGTTTTAGATTTTTGTTATAGTTAAAATGTATTAGTCGTAAAAACTTGAAACATTTACCATCACCAGTTGTTTAAATTGGCATTTTCTGTAGATGATTTAATTTTAAGGTATTTAGGTTATTTAAACATAAACCACCTTTTTCATAATCCAGTGGAAAATATAATATATCCTATAGACTGACGAATCATTTCCGTTCAGAATCGTTTATCGTATACAATGATACCTCATACTTACCTTTCATGCATTCAAATTTAACACATTCATTATAGAGACCTACTCTACTATGTCTGAGGTCCATTCTATACCTATACTGTACAGCGGAGCGTTACCCACTTGACCAACTTTTTTTATTTAAATTGGTACACTTTATACTTAGTGGACTTAATTTGAGGAAAATAGTAAAATACTCATTGTATGTTTAAAATATAGTTACGTAATAACAGGGTAAGTATATTGCTCTCTTTGGTTAATATGTCAAAGCCTTGAATCTAGGGTCAATTTATTATTGCACAATCCTGGTACCTACCCTAACATTATTGATTTAAATTAATTATTTTTTTGAAAAAATACGATTTTTCTACTAGATATTTCATAAATATAAATAATAATAAAATATTTTTAAGCATGGTGTAATTATGCTATTTTTATTAAAAATAACATTTAATATAGTATTATAATTAGGTACTTATTAATCTATATGTAATCAATAAGTATTTTTTTTAATACTTAACCTACCAAACTTTAATGAAAAATAATAAATGATTTAGCCGTGAATCGTGATGGAACAAACAAATTATACTTTCACACGTTTAAAAAAAATAAAAAATAGTAAAATTATACATTTTTTTAAATATTATTTTGTAAAGACTATAGAATATGTAACATAAATATTTTCAAAACCGACTGACTTATAAGTTATAAATTATAATTTATAAATGAACTGATTATAATTTACAATTGTAAAGATACTTCAGATTTATATCCTAATTATGTTATATAATTTAATACTTATATACCTACTTATTTTGGTACTAATAAGAATAGTCATACAGGCTAAAGGTTGTTAATTAGTTATTTAGCAAAGTATTCATTATTGTCCACCTTATTCATATTATAACTATTATATTAATTTTAATAATATAATCGTAAATACAACAAATTATAGTTTTGAAATAATAGTTTCAGAAACATATTAATATATGTATTACACTGTTTTTCCTGCAAGCAGGCTATACCCAAAATAATATAAACGAGTGACTTTGACATTTTGACACTTTATGAGTCCTACTTTGACGTCACATCTAGTCTGGCACATAATCTTCGAAGAACATGTCATCATCTCAGCTCGGGGGTGATTTAGATTTGTTTAGTAACTATACAGAACTCTATATAAATACATAATAAAATGCTTGCTTACGAACTGCGCCGCGATAATGGTTGGTTGTAGATTCGCGTCTGACATTTTGTCACACTACCAAAAACCAATAACTTGTACCTATAATATTAATATTATATTATACATTTATCCACACTCGTCGAAATTCGAGAAAACGATTGTAGACCAATTATAAAATTGATCGATGGATAATATTCCTTCATCTCGAGTACACCGTGAACAATACTTCGTGCTTCCTGTATATCGTGACCTATAATTGGATTTAAAACCTCACTTGACTTTATTGGTAAGATTTTTAGCAACAATTTCCTGAATGTGTCTGTCTGTGAATTGTTTTATACTCTTAAGTAAGGGTCTATAAATTTGTAATCCTTTGTATACATCGGCAACTGCGAACTAAGCTCGACGCGGTATAGAGACCGCCATCCAAATTGATAACCACATTTATGAATATCGATAATACAAGTTAGGCGGTGTTTTCAGTATCTTATTTTGTATTGTATTAGATATAGGTTTACGTATTTATAAAGATAGACGTCAAAGGCACATCTATGGTTTTTTAAGGTACATCACGTCAATTCAAGTTTTCATTTTTGTATGAAACTTTTACAAGATTTTGTCACCATTTAGTTATACAATCTAACAACAATAACTTCTAGTAACTTTTTAGGAAATTCATAATTCCAATTTTGAATACTGAGTGATGATATGATGTCAGTATAATAGGTACTCTGGTACCATTTTTTTAATTTTAAATCTTTAAATCATTTTGTAACCGGTTTATAACCAAATATAAATCAAAATTCAAAATGTCTTGCTTCACTGAAATTCCATAAAATCTTTTTATTAAAAAAATACTGCATACCTACCTCTATAATTGTATTTATGGTGTATAATCATTAATTTATGGTTACTGTGGTCATCATACATGATTAAATTCGGTTGAATGGTTTGGAAATTATGTAAATTTATAGGGACATCAAACTATAGAGATGGTTAAAGTTATATTGTGTTCGAGAAAATTTGACTTCATATTATAATTATTAAATTCGTCATAATAATAAAATTATTATAATGCTTGAGCTATTGACTATTAATGTTAATTTGAAAAATAATTAATTCATCAAAATTGAAGTGAGTGTTAAATAATATTTGTTTTAGTTTATGATTTCTAATTTTGCAGAATTAATTCTAAAATCTAATATTTTGTAGTATTCAATTATAAAGTTAATTCTATATCGATTAGTATATTACATGTTACATTTTTTTTTTGTTAATGAACTGAATATACGCTGCTTGAACACAGTCATGAGATACACGAGTTTCGAATACATGCAATTGGAATAGATACTTATTGTATTAATTATTGATAACAGCTATATAAATATATTTAATAAATTATATTATATTGTAATATATATCTATTTTATTGCATATGAATATTTGAAAAATCTGTGTCTGAATTACTGAAAATATGAATAAAAATATTATTTTCTGATTGTAAATTTGAAGTACCAATATGATTATTTATTTCTTGCAATGAGTACCGAAGATTGACAAGACAAAATGTTTCTGAGGAATTTAGTTATTGAGAGACTATATAATTGATATTACAATCCAATTTAATATATGATATAGCTGCCTTTATAAGAATTATATATGTTTTTAATAAAAGAAGAAAATAGTTTAAATGTTGGACATATATAGATACCAAAACATTAGGTTTTCTGAATATTAGCATATAGATTTTTACAAAATTGAGTAATGATAAGTGATAACGATTTTAAATATTCGTTATTATTCAAAAAGTATAAGTTGATAAGTCGTAGATACTTTAAATTTTAACCAGTTATTTAGATTGGTATTTTGTTTACATTGTCTTTACAATTTAATACAAAATTCTTCATAAGTTAGTCATGTAGTGATTTAAAAATTATACACGAGGGATACACGAGCACAATTTTTTTTTTTTTATTAGCGTTTGAAGTTAAAATATTGACAAAAATTCTTCAAAATCATGAATATTTGCTAGTTATTTTGTAGTTAAAAATTTAGTAATTTTTTTTGTATATTTTGCTAATATATATATTATGTGAATTTGAGTTAGTTAAAGGTAACATTTGAAACAAAACAACTAGAACCTTATTAATAACGCATCATTTTCTCATTAGTCATTACCAACGTTTGTTGAGCAACAGTGTTTACTGGTATTATAATATATAATAATATAATATTATATATGCTACATAAATATTTATTTTATATTTGATTTATTGTATTTTGAATTATAATAAGTGGTTTAAGAAATTAAAACATTTAAAACTATTGTTTTGGCGAAACTGTTCAAAAAATTCATTGAGACCTTTAAAGGTAACATTTTTAGGACAACATATTTTATTACCGTGTTTTCTGGATATGCAGGATTCACCACCACCAAGACCATCAAGACAGGGTGAGATATAATATACCTATAAACATTTTTTTTTCATATTTTTAGATATCTAGAAAATATAATGTATTATACGTCTATAATGTTAAATATTATACAAATAAATAGCTAAAGCATTTTAATGATAGCTTGAAAAATTAATGTCTTTAAAAATAAACTAATGCTGGATTAGAATTTATATCATTATATTTTTGGGATGGTTTAAAAATGTATTTGATCTTTCATCATTCACGGGGACTCTAAAAATGTTAATCATGAATTTCCCAGAAAATAAAAAATATTTACATAACAGGTTTAGGTAGTAGAATGAATTTCATTTTTAATGCCGCCCGAATAATTGCTTTTGAAAATATTTTAACGTCATGATAATAGTTCCGAAGAGTTAAAATTATCCAATGGGCAATGAATTCTGAATTACAATTGCAGAGGTGAACATTGGTAAAAAAAATGTGAATTATTTGTCCATTCTGCGTTTTCCCCTCCGTTGTATTATTCCGTTGTGCGACATACATTTTTTCAAGCTTTAAAGTTAGACCAGGTATCTTTAAAATGCACTAACATCCAGACTCAAATTCCATTTTCTGAGTTCTGCTGTAGACTAAATAGCAGTAAAATACTGTTATTAAATTTAATAATATTTACTAAAAAATGATAATTTAAAATAAAAATAAACAAAAGTAGTTTTTGTAAAACATAAAAATAATGTTACTATAAGGTAGATATTAATAATGATTTCATCTCCAACAAGCAATAGTTCGCTTTAAATTACATAAAATTCAAATGTTTACGTTGGAATTACAAATAAAATTATCTTAAAATGTGTTAGTTTTTCAACCCATTTATTCTTTTTTTTAATATATACCTACTCTCGTATGGAGCGTCATATCTTTTATAAGCGTAAAATTATTTCTATAATTATTTAAAAAAAAAAAAATTAACACAATACTCGCTAATAATTAAAATATAATTTGATTTTAACTTCTTATTTATCTACTTCATGGAATTGGTAATACCAACCATAATGCATAATTCTAGTACAAGATAATCAATATAATATCTCCAACTTCAAGTTGTTATATGCATTTTTGATTTTTAGATACCAATAATAACAGTACAGCATAGTGGTACCACCTTCTTTTTATTGCATATAAATAATAGTTAATATAATATGTTTTATGGAAATTAAGGGCTATCGAACGATTGAGAACAATTAAAATTAACAAAGAATTTACTATGCTGGTCGCAAAAAACTCCAAAAAATAATACAATTGTAAACGTTGCCGTATAATTTATTTGGCTATTGAGAGATTTAGTAATATATTATAAGTAATAAATATTCTTTGAAAAAAAAGTCAAAAATTAATAATTATGAACTTATAAAAAAAATATGTACTATAGGTATTTGGTAGTATATATAAAAATGTAAAATACTTAAATACCTATATAATATTTTCTCGCAGTGCATTTATTATTTGAACACTTTCATTTCATCTGCGTGTCTTTGCGTTTACGTATAAAACGATATTTATTACTATCTTATAATACTTGGTCTTCACCTCGTTAACATATAATTTTAAATTCGTTATTATCCATTAATTGACGATTATAGAATTATATTACTACATAATATATATTATATAGACTGACGAATACTTCGTTGACGTTAGTGCGACGACTGCAACGATAAATCGTTATTCTCTCGCGCCAATCTTACCTGATACCTAAATTAATAATAACATCTGGTTAATCTCAACAGATCATTATACTGAAATATTATCGTTCGATAACAATTTGGCAACATTGGAAAAAAATCAAGCATTCTCGTATTTTACGTGTTTTTATTTTATCGTATTTTACGCAAATTAAGTTGTAAGAAAACGTATAGTTTATATCATTGTAATTATTAAACTATTAATTGTAAACCACAAAAAAAAAATCGATTTTCCCATTATCACTAAGTAATGAAAATTGTACACACTGTACGTCTGTTATTTAGTTCTAAACGATCATAACAATATTTCAGGTTACAATTAATCATAAAAAAGTGGGCAAGTGGGTACCGTTCTGCTGTACACATTAGGGGGTGGGGTGGACCTCGGAGTAGGGTAGGTTAAATTTGAATGCAATGATAGGTATCATTGTATACGAAAAATGATTCTGAACGAAGATGATTTGTCAGCCTATAGGATATAATTTCCAGTGGTTACTGAAAAAGGTGGTTTATGTTTTAAAGACCTGAATACACCAAAATTTAAGTTCTTTTATAATTATTGTAAGCTAAACTCATGAAAAATCTTGTATTAAATTTTCAACTCTTAGCTACCTATACAAACATTTTTATGAATTATACCTACAAAATAATTTGCAAATATTCATAATTTTGACGAATTTTCGTCAAAATTTGAACTTCAAATGCTAATAAAAAAAAATTGTGCCTATGTATTCTTATAATTTTTTAATCACTATAAGAATAACATATGAGAAACTTTGTATAAAATTTTCAAGTATTTTGATTGGGCCAAAAAAATTTTATCGACACTTCAAAAAATATTTTTCAGAAAAATTGAAAATTTCAGTTGTCTATAAATAGCTCAAAAAAACTCAAAATATTTTGAAAATTAAATCATGTAAAGAAAATGCCAATCTAAATAACTGGTAAAATTTTCAAGTATCTACGACTTATACTTTTTGAATAATAACAAATATTTAAAATCGTTTGAGGATAAATCGTTATCGTAAAAATTTAAAATTCAAACGCACTTAAAATTTTTCTTATAATGATGCTTCGAGTTTTCTATATAGATACTTGAAGGAAAACTTATGAAAAACTTGGTGTTGTATTTTCAATTCTTAGTTATTAACACAAAAAATTTTATGATTTTTCAACTACAAAATTACTTGCAAATTTTCGCGTTTTCGACAGATTTCGTAAAAATTTGAACTATAAACACTTATAAAAAAAAATTGTGACTAACGATTTTTAATTTGTTTTTAGCTACAATAAGAACAACTCATAAGGAACCTTGTATTAAATTTTCAAGTGTTTTTGGTCATCCAAAATTTTGTTACCGACATTTGGTGAAAATTTCAAGTATTTACAGTGATTAGTTTTTGTATTACAACCAAAATATAAAAAAATCGATTCGGTCGAAAACTGGTTTTGCGTAAAAATTGCCGTTTTTCCGTCATTTTTTTTTTTGTTATTCTCGATTTTTTTGAAAACTGTTGGAAAATGTTTACTTTTTACCTCTATAATGCACCAAGGATATTCACTTTTCCATCGGAAACCGCCCCCGAAGTTTGAATTTAAAGCATTATTTCGACTAGTTATGCTGTAAGTACACAGACACAAAAACAAAAAAACAAAAAAACAAAAAAAACATACATCATTGTAAAATCAATACATTCATCACTCTGTTCAGAATCTAAAATCAGTAAATCACGTATACCATATTTTCAATATTATTTTATTATTATTTTTGCAGAATGCTGACAACAGTATAAATTGAATAAGTCACAAATTTGGCTGGTCGAAATACCACGAATATAGTATGTTTTAGTCATTACATAACGATGTGTCAGTGTACACACATGCATCAGTCTATATTATAATAAATGAATAAAATTCAAAATAAATGGATTTCGAGAATACAATTTTTTCTACTTAATATAATATTAAAAAATCACCATCCATTTGACAGCAGCATAGATATGTCACTTAAGGTTGTTGAAAACAGACCGTTTTTAAGGCGTTGAGTATAAGCAATAACTATATCCACTGGGAATTGCTATGAAAGTTTGTGAGTAGTGACTGATCGTCATTGTTACGTTTATCAGTGAAACAGTTTACCAATAACTTTATTATCGTTACGGCGAGCCACTCAGTGCATTGACAAAACAAGTAATACAACATAGTATTTACTTTATGTACAAAATTTTATTCATATACATATTTATCATACTATAAACATTTAATGAGTAAACAATAATTTATTAGTAATCAACAAAATAGCAAAGCAAATTATTGCTACACAAATATACATTAATTAAAGCTTCTTTTTTGGTGTGCAGGGCGTTATTGGTAGTTCTCGATGAAATCTTGAGTCAGTTAATTCAGACCGTAAAGAATTAATGTAAAATTTAACGATGTTCAATTTTTGAAGTCCAAAATTCATATCTTTGTATTATTTTGTCTATAAAACCTAAAATAAATATATTTAAACTCGAGCGTATATAAATTATAACATTTTAGATTGTACGAACACAACTTTTATATACTATTATAGCTATTAGTTTTCTTGCATTTCGGAGTCCATACAACAAAATAACATTAAGTTCATTTCTGTATTGTTTAGCTGTGCTTGTACTTAATAATAATAATTATAAGTTTTTTTAAAAAATAACGTTTACCATCGGATATTCATATGTATTATGTACTTAACTATTATTTTTTTTTATCAATTGACACTTCTGGAATATATTCTTTTATGTTTGAAAGACATTTTATCTCCAAGATACTCTCTTTATCTTTTAACCCGTCAGGAATCGCTATGAGATGTGTTTATTCTTATGAATAATCAATCCCGCTGGTTTCATTTTCTCTCTTATGGTTTTTTGGGACGCATTTCGGGTTACTGGTTCGTTTTCAATACGATACTTTAGTAGAAATCAGTGGCATATTTAAGGGGGTGCTCTAGGGGTACTGGACTCCCTCTAGAGGAAAAAAAAACGATACATAGTCCTGCAATATAGTTAAGTAATACCTACGTGTAGAAATTGGTATTCTGTGTATTCAGACGACGGTTTCCAAGTTACGGCTAAGTATAATGTGTGATACAGGCAATAGGTATATAGTTATCATAGTTTATACAAATTATTTAATTTTGTGTAAGCTGTGGACCCCCCCGAGAAAAATTTTGAAATTATGCCACTGGTAGAAATAATAACTATAATAAATTATATAAAAATAATAATTTGTACATGTATATTATAATACTTATTGTAATAAAATAAATGAAATATAAATAGACCACAAACTTAGTACTTATTAGTAGAAGAACTTCTTGAAACGTATCATGCAAAATATATTTTATGGAATTTGCTCGCGTGGTGGCGAGTCTTAATTTACACACTTTTATTAAACTCGCTCTTTTATTGACAATGAATCACTGCATGCTAATGCCTAATAATACTATATTGCTGTTGTATTACGGATATTACAGTGTAATTTTTAGTGTCAGTGTGTGTTATACAGTTGACAAAACTAGACACATAGGTTAGGTTAGGTACATCCTGTAATACAATGACCCAGATATACTTAATTTGTTACTGTCTATAAAAAGTAATTATTAAACAATAATTATTTTACTATAAAATCGTCTTTTTAAATAAAACTAAATGCTCACCATTGTATAAAGGTACATATATTATCAATCAACTATTTTAGAGTGACTAGTCACAAATAATGTATTTTAATTACACTTATGTATGTTTAATCGTTAATCATTATTGTCACATTTATAAAACATTCCTCTATTGTTATGAATTTCTTCTAAAAAACATCTAGATATTGATATTCAATTTAAAGGTCAATAAAGGGGAGAGTTATTTCATATAACTTCAAAATAATATTATAGTATCAAAATAAGTTAAATATATATTCAAAATGCATTGGTGTCTATAAGTCTAAAATTATTAGTTATTACTATGAAGGCAAGAAAAGAGTGACTTTCTATCCCCTAACTATCACTAATTACTAATTACTATTATTACTTTGTATGATGTCCAGTACTCCAGTATCGTCAGTCCTTTATCAAAATGTCATAAATTGGGAACAACTATAATATAAACATAAACATCAATAAGGCGCTATATAGTAACTTATAACTTTTAAGTATTTTCAAAATACTAATATGAAATATAATTTGTTTAAAAATATACGAGTGTCAAGTTTAATTATAAATTATTAGAGAGTTTTTTTTCATTTAAACATTTTTTGGATAAACTAAAAATAATATTTACATTCAATTGAAATTAAAAATATCGGTGCATAATAGTATTACAAATGTCCTATTACAAAATTGATTTTAAACAATTAAAATTTAAAAAAAAATTCAAAATTAAATATTTGGGTTAAATTGCTTGAAAATGTAATGTGAGATTTTTCATAAGTAAATCATACTGTAAAAAAAAATATAAACACATTTTTTTTCTAAAGATATTTTAAATCAATATTCTGTTAAATTTAATTAAACATTTAAACAACAAATAAAGATTTTGTTATTTTGTTGTAGTTTAAAAATATTCCGTGTGCACTTAAAACTTTTAACGGTGTTTATTATTAATATTTTTTATACACACAATGATATATTTTTTAAATGTACTGTTTTCGGCAAAATTTAATTCAATCTACCGTATTAATATAGTGAAATAAATTATTTTAATAGTAATTTAAATATATATCATATAAAATATATTTAATAATATAAGCCAAGTGTTCGTATTCGATTAAAATTGTTTCTTAGATGCAATGATTTGTCTTTAAATTCATATTTAGCAAAAAATATATTATTACAGGCATGTACCGGCATATTATATTATAATTTGTCAAAAGAGTAAATTATAAAATTATAGGTAGTAAACAATTTAGATACATTATATTAATATTTCATATTGTATTGTGTATAATTATGTTTTGTAATAATTACTAGAAGATTTTATAAAATCTAATCTGTCAATAGTTTTATTTGTATACATTATATATATATATTTATCTCCCTTATTTTACGGATTGGTATTATAATCGTGTATATAATAATATATGTGAGGGCATCTCATATAATCGGATGAGAGCAACTGATACATTTTTAAAATTCCGAAAATAACCGTTAAGGGGAATAATTGGTCAACACTCATTATTACAGCTAGTGACTAACTAAAATCACGAGATACTCTACTATACTGCAGATTGATTACCTACCACTTTTACTTATCTATTGTTCTTAATGAAATTATTTTTATAAGTTTTGATATACAGGCATTACAAGAGTATACTCACCATAAATTAATTACAATAACAATGTAAAGATTTAATAAAAAATGAGTGTTGTTTATTTAATATTATAATTTTATACACATAATAGTATATATATTGATGGAGATGAGAATACATTTTTTAACTAAATTATTGACTGCTGAAAAACCTTTTAAAATGTCAATATAATTATTTTACAGTACCAAATTTATATATATATATATAAAAAATAATTTATTGTACATTTTATATTATGACTTTGAATAAGCATCAATAGAATACTTTAAAAAATAAAATACAATTATACAATTTCGTAAAACAAAATCATAAAAAAAAAATATTTAATTTTATTAGATATTTTTGTAAAAATAAATACTGTTGCATTTGTTTTAAAATTAAATTTTATTGGTACAACTTTACAAAAAGTATATTATATTTATTATTATACTCGAATATTGTATTCGAGATTTTAAAAATTAATTTATTTTAAATAAAGTAAAATATTATTTGATTTGATTTTACTATACATGGAGCTTTTTCTACTAAATTCAAAAAATAACTTATATAGCTATAAATTAAAATATTGTTTCAAGATGAATACAAAATATTAATTGAATAGATTAAATAA
The DNA here is from genome assembly GCF_020184175.1 of Aphis gossypii. Classification (NCBI taxonomy): domain Eukaryota; kingdom Metazoa; phylum Arthropoda; class Insecta; order Hemiptera; family Aphididae; genus Aphis; species Aphis gossypii. The sequence goes on from NC_065533.1 coordinate 61,463,427, forward strand.
AATAAATTATACCAATACTAATTGTCTATAGGTTGTTTTTGAGTATTATATTTATTTTTTAAAATGCTGAGAGAATTTATAATTTTGACTAACCAGGCATGTATATAACATAGGGAAATTAATTATTTTTTTTTTATTTTGAAATTGAAAATAGTAATTTTTAATGTTCGTTTTAATTATTATTAAAGTTGTCTACTCTAAATTTTTATACAGATATTTTTGTACATGTTATATTACAGGTATTTATTATTTACATTTTTCAATTATTATCCATTTAACAAGAACAAAAAATGCAAACATTAAACATGTATAAAAGGTACAGTTTTACGTAAAATATATAGCTTGCATAATTTTATAATACAAATAAAATAATATATTATTATAAATTACCAATTTTAAAATGCAATTGATTTATAATTGGTAAGTTTTAAATAAAAATAAAGAATACTTAATGTGTATTTTATATGTTACTTAACATTAAGTACTGTCTATATTATATAAAAATATTTATTTGGAATAATTTGATATCTATTTAATGTGATTTTAGATATTATTTTAAATAAACTTTGTTTTATAATAAAATATTATCAACACACAATGCGTTAAAATCAAAGCGGTTTTAATTAATTCATTCTTATTTATATATTGGTGTGTATACACTATATATAATATTATATACGCCTGCTGGCGTTTTGCTATCTGTTATTGAAATATTTAAAAAAAATAAAAAAATATGTGAATCAACAATTAATATATAATAATATTATACAGATAAATTTTACTTTTAAGCTTTGGAGCATAACCCCTAAAGTTAAAACGTTTTGGTAAATTAAGTTTTTATTTTACCTTTGTATAATATTTAGAGTAGAACTATAATTAGAAACTTGATGGTCTATTTAAATATAACTATTTTCGAGATATTTTTAGAAATTCATACTTATTACTAACTTGTTATAGAAATTAAATTGTATACACAGGTATTATAGTTTAATAAATATACGATTTTCTTTATAGAACTGGTCACAAATTAAAACTTTTAAACGCGTTTTATAATTATTAATTCGTGTATTATCTTTAGTACCTAAATAGTATAATACCTATAAATTGATTATCAATAATCATGGTTAACAGTTTACCACGTACATACAAACATTTTATGCAGGGCAGTTTATTAGGGAGTACTATATGAATATTTTTAAATAGATTTTAGACCATTTTCCCTTATATAGTCATATTTGAAAATTTAAAATAGTCAGTCAACTCCCAGTCAGCATTTAGTTTACTTCTAGTCATTGTTAATAATTAGTATCAAGGAACAATAAATTGAATTTATTCATGGATATTTCTCTCTTTACTAATAATGAACTGAAGTAAAAACCCAATAAAAATTTAAAATTTCTTAAAATTTGAAAAGGGGATTCTTTTTTAAAATTTAAAAATACTAATGAGAAATATATGTTTCTTAATAATCGTAGAAGTCATTAGATATATATAATAATATGTGTAGGTACTGTACAGGGATATTATATATATTTGTAGTCGATACATTGTATTCGACAGGGGTGACGAACTTTTTTCATAATAAGGGCTATAATATTCTGTAATCAAAGTTTAAAAAAAGTGCCAGTAATATGTTCGCATCTGCAAACTTTTTTTCTGGTTTACTGGTAAGTTGTGAGACTAAGATTTGCTGAAAAATGTATACAAATAAAGTATTTAAGAAAGTTTTCATATTATTTTTAAATGTGAGTTTCAAATAACTTTCTGAATTTTATAATTAGTACTTAACTATATTATTTATAAATAATAAATATATTTTTTTCAAAAGTATTTTTCATTAAACGCATGATTTAACAATGAATTGAAAATATTTTGTGTGCCATTTAAATTCAGCTACACCGTGCCATAGGTTCATCATCCTTTGTATTATATAGCGTATAGTAACTATATATAACCTCAGTAATCTAGACGATTTCGATTAATAGTTATATAAGTATGTCATCGCTCATCAGTTCTTATAAGACGAACCATAATTTATGAGAATAATAATAATAATAATAATAATATTAACTTTGCACCTTTTGTATACTAAGTATTATTAATATTCACACGCTGCAGGTATCTGGTAGGTATCTAACATAATATAATCAAAAAATATTATTTTTTTATAAAATAAAGTTAATAAATATTATTTGTAATTATTATAATATTAATATGAATAATAAATATTAGTTAAATAGATAAAATGTTAGTGTTGAATACACTATTTTTGGATTTAAATAGGGATCAAAATATATGAATACAATTTTATAAAAACATCTAGAAAAAACTACAATTCACCTGTACACGATCGTCAATCAATATCAATACATTAATTTCAGATCACTCAATAGTAATAATACCATTAGATAAATGGTCAGTTTGACGTTTAAAGAGACATTAGTGCCGCGAATCGCGATCTCTTAATAATATTATATTAACTTATTGAATAACTAATAATTAATTTTGTTTGCTGGGTCTATTTGGAAGGTCTCATTTTTTATTGATTAATCTCGTACGTTTTATTTTTATTATCTATTTTTTTGTTTTTACGTACCTATAGATATTATTTTATCGAATTTACCAATAATAATATACGATGGATCGTAAATATTCAGTTAAAAATAAACCGATTTTTAACGAAGTCAAGTTATTTTTTTTTTCCGTTTAACTCGTGACTTTTACCTTTAACTCACATTTTCCGCATAAACTCGGCTCGACGAGAAACAGAAATGAAAAAATAAAAATATTACCTAGTAGTCGACTTGCCCAGCCTTGAATGTAATAATATTATATAATAACAAATAATTGTCGCATATAATATATTATTGATAACGGTGGAATGTATAATGACGCGTAATGTTACGCCGAATGTTTATCTCGGATTAACTGCGAGCAAACACGCGACACGTGAGCCTAGGATAATATCGTACAGGTAGAACAGGTAGGTATCTATGAAAATGTAGGTAGGCACGGTAACCCGTTCGCGATATGGCTCGCACTCGATAATACATCTATGTACGCTTGTTACGTACCACGGTAAATAAAAAAAAAAACCATACGCACAAGTACCATTAACCAGATTAAAATATTATTATTGTCGTGGATACTCGAGAAGACGGCGGCGACGACGACACCGCCGCCTGCAGTCTTCAACCCGTTTCGCGCGCGCACACTCCGAAAAATATTATTATTATTGTTGTGTTCACAATATTGTCTACAGGTATGATTTAATATCGCGATTATTAGTATATATATACCAATATATCATATATTATTATTATTATTATTATTATTATCATCATCACCATCGTCATTTTAATTTATTATCGTTGACGTGTGAGCTGTTTCGCCGCCGGCGCTCGGTACCGAAACGTTTTATTTATTATTAATATCATATTATTTTTACGTTGGGGTGCGAAAATCAAAACTCATCGTCTCCGTACTAATAATAACTACATCGTGATAACATAAAATAATAATATTATTTTTCGTGCGCGTAATCTGTGCGAAAGTTACGCGCATTACGTACAAACAGTATAATATAATATTATTATTATTAATATTATGCCGTTCGGTCCGTTTCGCACGGCGCGTCGCGCGTCGTCGGACCTAAACGCCGAGTACTCCCGCCCCGGCCCCCGCCCCCACAGGCATCGCGCCGCCGTCGAACGCCATCGTCGGCGGCGGTGACTGACGGCGCGTCGCGGAGGAGGTCCACACTCATCTATTTAAACGCACCGGACGCGTTGCTCGCCGTTTTGTCGCATCGCACACGCCATGTCGCGCACTGTCAGCCGCGATTTTTCGCGGTCGAACGACGACGAAAACGTGACCACAGTATTGTTGGTCGCAGCCAACGGCAGACGAAAATCCGTCGTCGTCAACCTGCGCCGGCACGGTTCCTCGTCCAACAGGTATGTAAAATACGAACTTCCACCGATTCATAATAAATATCTATAAGAAATTGTGTACGTAATAATAGAATGACGATCTCATAACGATCTATGTACGTACCGAGACGTGATTTGATAATATACCTAATATTATCAAACTAATTATTATTAATAATAATTAGCTGGTTATAGGTAAGCGGGTACCTATATATATTAAAAACACTAAAAACAGTAGTTTATAATATTATGCCATGAGTTAAGATAGTTATGGATAAGTTGGTTAGTCGTAGGCATATACTAGGATAGGTACATATTATATTAAAAATAGTTTATAAGGACAAAATGATTTATAATATTTAATATAAATATCGTAACGGTTGACCATGCACGATTAATGGTATTCAAGTGTACTTATAAGTTTTTTCCGCGATTTTCCTCTCTTGTCGCAATCGTTATTGTTATAATGCGATTTGATTTTTGATTCGTTTAATTTTTTGTATGTACTACAGTGGATTTCGTAATTTTTGTAGTGTTCCGTGTCGGATTTGATGAAAAATATACAATTATTTCACTAAAATGTTAGTATATTAAATTAATAACTACTTACAATACTGTTTTATTAGCATATTTAACATACAATTTTTTATTTAAATGATATATTTTACAGTAGGCTAAATTAGAATAAAATTGAATGAATAAAAACGATGTATTATTATATTGTTTGAATATTTTATATAGGTATTTAAGCATTTTTATTTTAATATTTTTTTTTATTTTTTATTTAAATTATTTAAAATTAATTTAAACGTGTTTATACCCCTGTTTATACTATGAGCCAAAATTGGATCACGACCAACTATCTTAGACACACTAATTGATTCATTTATCGAAAAACATTTAATATTCAAAATATATTAACATTTAAAAAAAAAGAATATTTTTATTCGTTATTATTATTTAAGTTTTTTACATTTTTGTATGATGACATACATTTTAAATTTTATTTTTCAAAACAGAATATTTATTGGAGTATCTTGAAAATCATACGAGTAATTTACGAGTATGAGTTATAAGTATTTAAAGTTTAGTTGAGTGGACTGGTAAGGTATGAAGACGCCCCGTAAAATGGTGATCTACTACTCCGCTTAACATAACTTTTAATACTTATAACTCATAAACTACTAGTCCGAATTTCGATTTTTATGTATTGAAATGTGTACTTAAAATAATATTCTGTATCGGAATATAAAATTAAAAATATTTGTTGTCATTCAAAAAAATAAAAATCTTAAAAAATTATAACAATAAAAAGTATTTAAAAAATGTCTAATTATATCGACTGAAAATTAAGTGAAATTTTTTTTAAAAACAACAGTTTTTGAAACATTGAGTGTTCTTCGATAAAAGAATATAAATTCAGATAATAAACTCATATTGGTATATAATATAATAATTTATAATATTTATGCACCTATGTCGCTGGGTAATTGCTTAGCAAACGAATAAAATAAAAGAAATATACGCCAACAATATGGGTGAAAAAAATTCCTGTAAGACTCGCCGAAACCAAACCAGCGTGTACCACGTTTGAATGAAACACCAATAAAAGGAAATTTCCTAAAAATTTTATAATAATATTAAAATATATAAACTGTGCGCTTTCTAGAGTATAATTTAAATTATATTAATTGGGTTGAGCGTTTTTTTTTATGTTATGAGTACGAGTATATCTACTTCTCAGGGCAATAAATTAAGAAAATGTTTTGTGGTAAATATTATAGGTACTTATAATAAGCTGACCTATAGCATTGTTTTGTTAACATACCATGAATTTACGCCTATCTTTCTAGTTTTCTACAAACTATCGTCTTAACATATTGTAAGTTTCACGTATTGTATCAGTATTAAATTAGTTTTGATACGCATTATGAATTTTTTTTTACTAGGCCATTTTTCAACCGATTTCAATATATTTTATGTAGCTATACTTGCATTTTAAATAAAAAATAATACAATGTAAATTTTACTCCAAAAATTATTCATCGAAAATGAAATGATTTTTCATGAATTCATTCTGTTACTCAGCAAATGTGCACGTATATTAAATCCATTTATTTATTTTTTATGTAACTGTTCGTTTTTATCGACAAAAATAATAAGGTTATATCATTATTTTTTGATAAAATATTTCGTTAATTGAATTTGAAAAAATGATTTCCTGTCACGTGTTCATTGAAAACCAAAATCTAATATCTTTAGGTATCTATGTTTTTTTAAACATCCCTCGAGGAGCCACTTATAAATCATACTCTTGATTCGTTCTCAGATCAACTGATACAATAAAGCATCTATAATCTAATTTAAAATAAATCTGTCTCCTATTATTTCTTATTCCTAATTCAGCGCATCCTGCAAATCTATATTTTATTTATTTTGTTAGTGTGGTTATTTAGCATCATGTTACCACCGACATTTACTTAAAAACTTATAAATATAATATTAGAAAACATGGGAGAATGAAGTTTCACAATCTTTTAAACACCAAAAGAAGCTTAAATCGTAGCGTTAATGATGTCCACCATGCATAAATATTATTTCTATTGGTATTATAAGGAGAAAAAATATATTATTATATTTATCTAAGTTATACAACGATACAACTGTAAAAAATAACTAATATACTTCAATACCTGCACTTATAATCAATAGTTAAACATTAAATTAAAAGTTTGGACGACAGTAGCATTTTATGGTAATAGGTCTATTATACTTAAAACTACCATTACCTATAAAAATTAAGAACAATTTAATCAATAATAATGAGTTAACTATAAAATTTAAATTATATCTAAATGTTAGTAATTTTCTTTTCAAAATGTATGAACGTCATAGACATCTAAAATACTACTGTGTATCTAATTCGACATGAACCTACTTCTCAAGATGATCCATAACTAGTACTTATTGTAACTTTTAGTGTACATTATACTCTTTATTATAAATAGAGAAAAGACTTTTATGCACAAAATATCGACTAATATAGATTCAATACTATGTACGTATGCAACAAAAAATTAAAAATAACTTTAAAAAAATTATTCACCCGCATATATTACACTAAAAAATTCATTTTTCTTTCTATATTTTCTTTATTTTACTTAATTCGATTTTTTATATGTATATAAAAAAACAATAATATCTAGAGCCATAAGCCAATATAGACTGAATTTAATCTACCCACTGACCATTCAGATAAAAATATTAGTCTCTTTCGTCTTTATGATAAATTTAGTTTAGTATAGATTATTGACCTTGATTCATGAAAAATATTTACTTAAGTGCTTGATTTTCGATAAACTATCAAAAATATGCACTCAACACTTAAAATATGTTCTTATAATCAAAAATATATCCTTTAAATCTAAAAATGTTAAAATATTAAAAAATATGCATTAAAAACTTTCAGTGTTTGATCATAATAAAGTTGTAAAATGTATTGTGTACTTACTAAGCATACAATAAAGTTAACTAGTAAAAATATTTAAATGCATGGAAATCCTTGCTTTAAATTTATAAATAATGTACAATTAAATACACGATATTGCATGAGAGCACTATAATTTATTTCAATTACACAGTTAACCAAAATCAAAATGACATTTAAATGTTGTTGGGATTTTTATGATATTTTAGCCCCAAAAAATTGACATTTTATTATTTTTGACAAATTTGTCACAAACAAATTTTTACTATAGTAGATTATAGTTGTTTTTGTTATTTAGACTATCAATCATAATAAAAATATGTAAAAACAAAAACAATTTATTGATTGATCATTATAATATTGTATTGAATTGTGAATGTATAATATTAAATTAATTTTGTGAATGTTTTTAATTTGTTTTATTTTATTTGGTTTCACTAAAGAATGAAGTTAAACATTATAGTAGTATTAAATTATCAGATTATTTCCTTTAGAATTTAAATTTTAGAGTTTTAACTTGTTTGGTCTAAACATATTATAATTAATAACTTAAATGAAGCATTATACTTGAATAGTTGAGTTTGCTAAAAAAAAATCAGTATTATGATATGTGTGTAATTTAAAATGTATTATACTATTTAAATTACTGTAACTTATAAGATATTATTTTATTGAAATTAATTAATTCGGATCAGAGGTTTCTATAATATTTATTATAATTATACTTAAGTTATAAATTATATTTCATTTAACTTGACTTTTATAAATATAATATTTATATGTAAGAACATAAAATGTATCAAATAATTATATCTCTTAATAATTATTGATATTATACTGAAAAATAATCAACCATACAATTCAACAATTGTAATAAAATAATATTAAGTAAATTTTTATTTAACATAATTTGTGAAATTAATCTATTTTCTATTTTCTATTTATATACTCAACTAAAATAAAATATTTTTGTATGTACACTGTATAAATTTAAATATTGTAATAATGCATTCTACAGATGTATAAAACATTTTTATTGAATCCACAAACTAATATGATATCTATAAGCTTAAATGTTTCAATCGGTATTATTATAAATATGATTTATAATATTATATATTATGATGGATCTTAAATACTATATACTTAATTAAGTAAACGCATTATTAAAAATAACATTATACAATTTTGTCCATAATTCTATTGGTATAAACTATAAATATTGTTTTGTGTAAACGACAGTATACAATATTTACTTGAAAATAATAAGATTATACACTAAAAAGTAAACAGTAAATATAAATCAATAATTACTGAAGTATTTCTACATTGGTTTATTGTGAAAAAAGTTATGTGATTTAGATATATAAGATATAAAGTCATGAAATAAAAATTAAGCAAAACACATTATTATGAATACTATAATTAAATGTGTAGTCGTGTCGATATGCATTAAATTAATAATAAAATTTTTAAATTGTATAATACTTGAAAATAATTTCAGACATTTTTTAAACATGATACTGAGAATTTCATACTGTCATCAACATTTCAACTTAATATAGTACACACTACACATGATAAAATATACATTATATAATATATATACTATCGAAAATATAGTAAAATTGCTTCACATATATTTTGCATATTATGATTAAAAGGTTATAATTAAAATATTATGGAAATTACTGAAGCAAATCAAATGTTTGTTTAAGTAAGAACTAAAGTAGGTTTTAAAAATTTGATTTTTATAGTAACAGTGACTAAAAAGTTTCATAATATAAGTCCTTAATAATTTAATTACTAAAAACAACTTATGTTAAGAAGTAGTAATTTAAAATACTAACAATATCTTTATAAATGTGATATAATTCATGTGGTAATATGGGGATAGGTTTTGCTATTTTATTGACTGAGTCATTGTAACAAACTATTGTTAACATCTCAACGAGCTTATATATTTTAAATGAAATACCGCGAGATAAGTTGTTCTGCCGTAAGTAGGGTTTGAGTATAACTTGTTATTGAAAAAGCGGCTTATTAAAAGGAAATATTATATTTCGATTCAATGAGAAAATTATTGTTAACACAAATTAATTGTTTTATTATTATAAATAGTATAATAATGATTATATAATATTTTTTTCAAAGCACTTACATAACATATTATATTATAATCATTACATTATAGTAATTTACTTATAAGATAACATACTGCATACCGTAGAACGGTATGAGTTGTAATTTTGAGGTATAAATAACTTAAATTGAATCTAAACATCTTGGAAATGTCTTAATGTATAAACAATAAAAGTTTAAATCTCTAAATTTTTGTTAGTCCCTAAGATTAATATTTTTTGAATAACAATAAAATAACTAAAACCATTTTACGAAAAATCGTTATATCTTGTTTGAATATCTAGTTTTGCCAAAAAATAATTTTCAAAATTAACTAAAAAATGTCAATAATATATATTGTTATATTTTTAGTATATTTTATGAAAAACTTGTATTTTCAACTTGAGTTATTAAAATAAAAAAAATTATGAAATTTTAATTACTAAATACTTTGTAAATTTTGGTTGATTCTTACGATTTTTTTCATCTTAAATGTTATACGCTTTTACAAAAAATAAGTATATTTTTTAATTAAATTGTTAACCTTTGACTTGCATAATTTTCTTTGATCGAGCCAAATTATTTTTCTGGACATATAATATTCAAAAAATAAAATAAAAATGTTTCAAAGAATTTAAAATGTCTATAAATAATTTAAAACAGCTCAAACGTTTTAAAAATTATATCATATCTAGACAGTATTAATATTAACGTTTTTCTATAATTTCACGTTCCTATCTACGGTTCTCATTTTTGTAACAGTTTTTTACAAACAATTTTTAATATCAATTACAAAAGTAATTTGAAAGTTTTTGATATAATATTTGAAACTTCAGTAATTTGTAATTTTGATTAAACAATATAGCTTTAGTTAAATGCTAAAAATACTTTCTATGGACGGGTTTATTATATTTTCAATAATGGATGTTTACATTAATAATAAATATAAGATGTTATAGAAATATACTAAATAAACTTAATAAACATTGAATTTTAAGTTCAGATGACTAAATTAAGGTTGTAAGAGTAGGTGCCTATTTAGAAAATTTGTGGTGTTAATTTTGTATAATATAGGATCATTTAATACTGTGTTAAATTGGCCATTTCTATTATATATATTTATAGCCATATAGGTATATTCAAATTTACAAACATACTATTTACTTATTTATGCATAATGCATCTCTACTATATAGATAACGCTTTTGGTTTCCTGTAATTTCAACTCATTAAACTTATATATGTTATGTTCTTTATGTCATTCGATAGGATAGTATCTGCACATTGTAACAAATTAAATAAATACTAAGTTTAAATTAAAAAATAAATTAATGAATATTTCAGATATTATTATATATTATTATCTTGTTAAAAAATACAATTGGTTATTTGATATTCTAATACATTAGTGATATTATTCTGCATTGGTAAAACACCTTTTTACCTATACTTGACATTTTTTTTAACGTTCTTATCATTTAAAATGTTCGTCATATTTTATTTTATTGTTGCCAAAAAATAATTAGATGAGGAAATTCTCTAAGCGCAGCTTGAGTTAGACTTAGCTTCTATTCCAAAATTAAAACACTTCACTGATAAATTATCGACAGACTATTGGTTATACATATATACATTTATACCATTATATATATTTGTAAACGTCAATTTAATTTTCTTATGAATAGGTAAATAGGTTAATGCATTGGATAAATGATGACACAGTATTTTAAAAGAAGAGTGCCCAATAAAACATTTTAAATTCTTCATAACTAAATTCCCATGGATATCGTTCCAATTTTTAATATTAAATTTTTTAAATATAATTGATTTTTACTATACTTAAATTAATACTAATTCTAAACTTTTAAGATACTTATTAATTATTGAACTATTAGTTTTTATAAAGTTAACTTTTTGTTATTTATTTAGTGATTTATAATATTCCTACATAAGTATTACTCCAAAATAATAAGTATTATTCACTATTAAATTATTTATTATAACTTACGAAACAGAATATTGTTTATTATATTTTTCAAGCTAAGAAAATATTTACAATATACATTCAAAAGATATTATTGAAAATAATTAAATTTCGAGGAATTATATATATTTTGTGACAATGAAATGATACAAATATAAATAACATAATATACTTTATTGATTTTTAAATACTTATTAAAATAATTTTAGAATAATATAGACACACTCAGAGTTTATATAAAAGAAATTTTATGCTAAAAAAAAAATTAAAAGAATATTAAAATACAATGTTTTATTTAATATTAAAAAAAAAAAAAAAAATTAAAAGTACCTAATGAAGAATTGAAAATATAAAAATAAACAATACATTTACTTCGATAATTCACAGATAAATTGTTATAAAACAGTGAATGTATTGTAAATGTAAGAAGCTTATTAAATAATTCAATATTTGTCTATATCCTAGTGAGTTAATATCTTCTAAATTATTTGAAATTATAAGATATCATATTGTTCATTAATACAATTAAATTAATTTTACACCATTTATTTAGTATAATAATATGCCAACATGGTATGTCTTTTAAATTATGAATAAATTATACTTTGATTAAATAATTTTTGTTGAATTTGAGTCTTCTTATTGTATAACATTAAATATAACTATTTACATTTTGATGTATTGAAACAATATAATACGATTCATTAAGGTACAAAAGTTGTAAACTATAACAATAGTTATACGTAGTATAAATAATTAACTTTTCAACACATAATATTAAAGAGTAGGTATAATGGTATCTACCTTACCTACCTTAGAGCACAATAATATATATTTTGATCGTCTGTTGCTGTTAATAGGGTTTTTATTTTTTTAAGAAAAATGTATCTATGTAAATCGGTGTTTCTCAACCTGGAGGTGTTACCTGAGGGACGTCTACACATTACCGGGGTGGCGCAAGCTGTCATCTCGAAGTAAAATTTGTATTTATTTAATTATATATTATATATTATTATGTTAAATTTTTTCATTTTACAAGAGGGGTACTTTTAGAAATTTCTAAATCTTCAAAGGGGGCGTAGAATATAATAGGTCGGGAACTACTAATGTAAATAATCAATTGTATTTCATAGAATCTACGACTACAATTGTAACTTTATAAAGACAAATAGATTAGCTTAAAAATTAAGCAAACTGAGCTAAAATAAGTACGCATAGGATAAAAGTTCAATAGTGATATAAAATTAAAAATATGCAGAAACTTTTAATGGCTAATGGCTATTAACTAATATTTTGTTAATTTCACATGAATGCATACTAAACTATAGTTATAACAAGGACAAACATAGCGTAAAAAAATATATAATCTGTTATATGCATGTATAAAATATTAGCTAACCTAGCTTTAGAGTAATAATTTATTAATATTAATATAAGTGTTTAATATAAAAACATAAATTCGTTCAAAAATATTAAGTTGCATTTCTAGGCTTTTGATTTCATAATATTATACTTTAATTTAAAAAAAAAAAAAACATTAATTAATAATTAAAGTTCTTTATTCTGATATAATTTTCCTGGTATAAGTAAAAGAATATTATACACTCTTATAATATTTGTTAATTTAATTGTTTTAAATTTATTGGTTACTATAATTTTATTCTTGATAATTTTGGTGTAAACCTGCAATTTTTAATACATTTAAAGTTAAATTCTTTTAATTTAAAATTTTTTATTTCTAATTACTTTCTATTTTAAAGTAAAAATAAACTCTAAAATCACTAATATTAGTTATTTTTTCCTAAATATTAATTATATTGATAGAAAAATATACATGATTAATCCTTGTTATGCCAAAGATCTTTGTGAGCTTTGAAATATGGTAAAATATACCTTAAAAATTGTGTTGAAAATAAAAATTTGGTTTTCATTATTTTTTGATAATAGAAAAAGCATTTAACTAAATACATTTAACATTTTAACATAATATTGTTTTATTTTCTTAGTATTCCTCTTTTTAGTATTCCAGTCTTCTTTTTAGATTTTAGACTTCTAGCTTAAATTGAAAACAATATTTTTTTAACGCACGTGGTCTAAAATAGATCAATAAATCTAAAAATATTTTGTTGAAAAGATATCTCATTTCTCAATATAAACAAATGGTAGGTATTTGAATATTTTTAGTTAAGTCTAATAAAATATATTAGAATTTAAATTTTTATACAAGATTTATAATTTTATATTGTATTTTATAATATTGAGTAGCAATTAATAAATTAGCAAAACGTTGAAATCCCTTTATTCAAGTACATTTTTTATAGAATACAACTTTGAGCGAAGAAAAAAAATCTTAAAAGAGTTTATTACTTTATATTAAATTGAATTATATAAATGACAAATCTTTTATTATGTAATAAATATAATAAAACGCAACTTTATATTCACAGAAATTTCTTTAATATCTAAAGTAAAATGTAATGCGAAATTTTACTCAATAATTAAAAGTTAATCTAAGAAATAGAAATTATTGTAATTTTAAAATTATCAATGTCAATAATATTAAACAGTGAAGTTCTATAATTTTAACGATTTATATTCTTTTAATATTACGAACTTTAGATGTTTATTATGTTTACACTACCTATTGGATAATATGTATATTATTCAGGGTATTGTGATATAAAGCTACGATTCACTACTTAGTTATCTCTATCATAACTATATACAGTCATGTATTTTATTCTTTTATTCTTTTCATTCTTATAAGATATATATCTGAACTTTTATTAAAAAAAATAAGTATTTATATAGGCTGTAATAATAATATAACTACTAGCTTAAGAATATAATTTAATTATTTTTATTCAGGACGATATAATAATTTTTTTAAACCTTTAGGTTCAAGTATTACATGATTATTAAATCTAATATATTATTATAAAGACCTACTAATATTATTGTACAAGCTTGTTTCATTATTATTTTTATTTGATTATATATTTAAATATATAATTTAATATAAGAATTTTAAAAGTCTTTAAGTTTTTTTTATAGGTTATATAACTCAATTTGACCAAATTCTGTCTAATAAAAAAAAAAAAAAATACTTACTTTCACTTTTACTAAAATTTACTTTAATGCTCTTCATTGTATGTTGACAAGATTTAAGTGCACGTTAGTGAACATGTGTGACATCCCATTTTAGAAATTCTCATTTACCGTTTATTATGAATCGAAGCCAAGACGGCGATAATAGAAAAATGTGTATAAATTTAGTTCGACTATATTGTTAAATATAGTTAAATATTGAAATCAAGCGACTTTCTTAGAGACGGTTACTATACTTGATATGGATACTGTAATTTGGGGAAAATACAATGTTACGAGGAGGCTATGAGGGTTTTAACCAACCTCCTTCGATAATTTATAAAATATTATTTCTTATATTTATTAGTTAATTTAATAACCGGTGTAAATACTTAAGGTAAAGACTTACAGGTGTAATACTTAATATCTCTAGCATAGTGTGTATATTATGATCTAATACGTGGGAAGAATATAGGTGAGAACTGATCAGTATAGGAAGAGTTTCGCTTTAAAAAAAAAATTGGAATTATTATTAGTATTAATTAATTTATATATATTAATATAATAAATATACATATTAATTTTATTAATATAAATTATGATATTGATTTGATTTGTTAATATTATATAAATAATGAGTTGTGTAAACAAATTCTTCAGTTTCTAAGCCTATATTTGCGTCGAAATATCATCTGTGCAAAAAATACATTTTTCAATGTATTACTAATTTAATTAATTTAAAACTTTAAGTTACGAGTATATATAATATATATATATATATATATATGAAGTAGGATTTTGATACCCTCTTTCATTTCAAACAACACCATTCAGCCCATTAAATTATTATAATTATAAAAAAAATATTTGTACATATTCCATTTTATTTTTGTGCATAAAATACTTAAATTCGTGCATATATTTTTTAATAAGCAAAAAAAAAAAATACGAGATCAAGTGAATGGTATATTGGTATGTAAATAATTTCAAAATATTATGTAGGTTGGATTCTGGTGTAAAAAAGTTAAGAACCGCTGCTTTAATAGTATTAGCAAATAGCAATACTTATATTATGTTTATAGTTTTTTACATTTATAAGCTGCGAGTATTTTATTTATTTTCATTTGCATGACCGGATGTAGATATGTAGGTTATATGGCTTCTGGACCCACATTTTTAGATACAGGCCCATTTTTAATATTTAATTTTCTAAAATTAGTTCTATAGCACCTATGCATAACGCGTTTATGTAACACGTTCTTGAATTAGTTTTTTAGCGAGACTGTAAAAGCTAAATCGTATTCTATTTTTTAAGACTCTTTATAAGGGGTATATAAAAAACAATTTATATATTATAGAACTTTTTATAAAAATAATACACATATTATTATACTATACGTTGGCTCCTAAAACCGCACACTAAAGATAAATACAGGAAAAAACCACACACTTTGGTAGATTAAAACTACACAATTTTAAAAATTGTTGTATCCAATAAGCGCACACTTTTGATTTCAACCCTAAAAAGGTTGATAGTTAAAAATCGCATACTTTTAATGATGTATACTTAATAATTTATAATTTATTCAAAAAAAAAAAGTATAATATATGAGTATTCAAATTAAAAAAAATGTACTCTAAATTTTCTGTACTTAAAATTGTCAAGTGATAAACATTTGCCATCGAATATCGATAATTTTAAAATCCATCATACCTAATTAAAAATATTTGAATAAAAATTCAAAAAATTATTTACGTTTTAAACACTATATTATTAGGTATAATACTCAAGACCGGACCGACTAATAATGAATGGTGACTCTTAAAACGTATTGTCGTGATTATTACAGTATATCTTATAATCTTATCTTATCCGATAGTTAGCTCTAAAATAGTGTGCGATTTTAACCACTAAAAGTTTGGGATATTTTTTTATACAATAAAGTGTACGATTTTTGTTTATCGACCTTTTTCAGCCCGAAATCAAAAGTGTGCGGTTTTCAGACTCGACCATGCTATAGAGTACTTGGATTTCAGGAAAAAATATTATAATATTCATATTGCACTGTCGCACTGACTATATGTTTTACACTTAGAAAATATAACTAGTTATTATATTAGTAAATACAATAAAAAAAAAAACTTATGGAGATAACAGAACAATAAATAATGTAAACGTTTAATAATAATAATAATGTTTATGGACTAACTTAACACTTCTAAAATTAAACAAATAAATAGGTACCTACTTATAATTGAAATAATTTTTGTATATTACTTTATACCAAAAATAGGGAGATTGTTGTCCCTTGTCGTACATTAGCTAGGTGAAAACTTTCGATATGCTATATCATGCTTTATGTCACTGTAATGTATGTGTTAAATTTGAATTCAATGGTAAGTCATTACAATTGAAAACATTTTCTTAGCGAAGTTAGGTTTTAGACTAAATTATTTATTAAGTATATATTTTTATGATATATTTATATTGTTGTTAATAATAAAATAAATTTCTTTAATACTAGTAATATGGTAGGTTGAATTAATTTTAGTCGTTAATATATGTATATAATTTAATTATATTAATAATATTTTAAAAGTTTTAAGTACCCTCGGACCCTCCAATACCATTTTTAAACTACAATAAATTCTAAAATCGTTATTCTTCATTACCTTAATACGTATTTAATAATGCCATCCAAATTTGAACTTAAATGTTCATGGAAAAAAAAACTAATTGGGATATTTTACAAAATTGTTAAATAGAAAATTATTTGTAAATGTTCGTGAATTTTGTCAAAATTTAAACTTCATATACTTACAAAAAGAATTTTTAATACTTTTAAATACTTAAAAAAAGTTTATAATGAACCTTTCAAAAATTAAATTTTTTATTTTTCAACTGAGCGAACATTTTTTCATCGTCATTTTTTGGAAAAAAGTGAGAAATTAGTTTAACGTTCGGCTGTTTAACTAAGAATTAAGTGTAGCTTATCAT
Organism: Aphis gossypii; assembly: GCF_020184175.1. Taxonomy (NCBI): domain Eukaryota; kingdom Metazoa; phylum Arthropoda; class Insecta; order Hemiptera; family Aphididae; genus Aphis; species Aphis gossypii. The sequence goes on from NC_065533.1 coordinate 61,481,036, forward strand.
AGAGTAGGCCACTATATAAGTATGTGTTAAATTGAATTTAATGATAAAACGTTGTATACAATTAACGGTTCTGATCAAATTTTTGTGATTTGGGTTAAATTTATAGCATTTGAAATTCAAATGCTTATAAAACAAAATCGTGCTTACGTATTTTGCATTTTTTTACTGACTATAATAAAAAGTTATGAGAAATTTTAAAATAAGCATTTAAGTTTTTGAAAATATTATTTATCAGTATTTATGAAAAAGTTAAAATTTCATGTGTTTATAATAAAAGCTCAAATTGCTTAAAGAATATTAAAAGATTTGGAAAATTAAAAAAATATACTATGTTCAAGAAATGATAATAATATAATCAGTTAGAATATTAAAATTTAGATTACCTATCTATAGTTATTCATTTTTGAACTACAACTAAGTAAGAAAACTGTTTGATGAGAAACTGTTATTATACTCGTAAACATCTAATTTCGTCAAAATTTAAATTGCAGAAAGCAGAAGCTTATAAAAAATATTTGTGGAATTACGCTCAAATTTTATTTTTAATTTTAATACTCAATATCAACGAGAAATCTGCTTGTATTAAATTCTCAAATCTTAGATAATGAATATTAAAGGTTTCATATATTATATACAAAATAATTTGCTAATATTCGTGATTTTCACGAATTTTGTTAAGATTCTAACTTTAGACACGTATAATAAGTTATATAAAATTGTGAGCATGTATTAGTACGTTAAATAATCAAAAGTTCTACTCAATTTAAATGTTTATTAGTTATTTTTGTAATCGGGTCTCTATAGTTTTTAAATGTATAATATTTATATGTGAATAAGATTCTCTAGCAATGAAGTTGTACTATGTGAGTTCTCGGGTTTTTTTTATTTGAATCTTTAATTAGATTAAGTAAACATTATTCAAATATTTAAATAAATACATTAAACTCTTAGTATAAATTACTTTATTACCATTACTCTTTACTATACATTTATAAATAATTTTTAATATTTGGTTGATGATGCTTTCAAATACTATAAATAATGATGATACTTGTATTATTTCATATCTACACTTTGAAATTGTTTACCTAATATTATAATATTATAATGTATGATAATAATATATATTGCTATAATATTAGACAAGAGATCTAATTTTAATTCTGACCCCATAAAATTTAATACATTGTTTGACGAAAACTTTATTCCTTGGTATATTATATTAGATACTTTAAAGTTTGAGCTATTAATCTAAAACCTTAATAATTACCTACATATTTTACAAGTAGGTACCTAAACAATATTTAATCATAGCTAGTATATAAAAATCAATTTTTTTGGGTTAATAGCCTTACATATGACATCACGGATATTGATAATTTGTTAGTACCTATCTTTAAAAATAAGTATTAACAAATTATATAGATCTTAAGTATTACATAAACTCATCATTGTTTACTACCCATAAAAATACAATTGAAAATATTTTAAAACATAAAATATTATGTTATAATGATTCCATAATGATGTGCGATTTTTGTGTTTGTGTGTTATAGACTTTTGAAGCTGTAAAATTCCTACATTTTCAACTACAATATATTTTTTTTGGGAAAAGTTAATCTAGTTGGTACTTAATAATTTCAAAAAAACAATATGGAATAATGTTTGTTTTTATACAAAACCAGCTTTTGATAAAAACCGATTTTTGTAATAATAAAAAAAAAATAATAACCATAAATACTTGCCATTTTTATAATATTTTCAACACATGTTATAATTTTTAAGATATATATTATATCTTATAGATCTTTTTAAGCTATTTATAGACATTTATTTAAAATATTATTTTTTTTGTCTATAAAATTAATAAATTAATATTAATGTCGATAAAATTTTGAAATTGTACCCATATAAATGAGCAAAAATATTTTGAATGTTTTTCCATGTTTAGATAATGATAAAAATAAATATTTGGTGTTCGAAAAAGCATTGAGAATATCCTATTTTTAAATATTAGATTCTGAGAGAAACGTTTATGAATGTATTGATTTTTTATTGTGATATGAGTTTTTCAGTCTGTCATTACCTTTACGTGCATTAGAAATACTTCGTGGATATTTAAAACTTTTAACACCTTTTTTAAAGTTAAATACATTTTTATGTCATTAAGAATAAATATGAGTTTTTAATTAAATTAATTTTTTTTTTAATTGATCTTATATTAACATCAGCAGCAGCGCCTATTAGTTATTAGTTATTATATCAATTACAGTTTTTTACTAATGAATAAAGTTTGTTAAATTCAAATTCAAATTTAATTGTAAGAGTTTGTATTATTAACATCTTTGTAGGAACTTAAATATTATATTATTTTTCTCTATGTATAAGAATTAAAATACACAATTTTTTATTATTTTATAGTTAGGTACTTATAACCAGTTAATTTCAGTTCATCTTGGTACTCAGAAAGCGTTAAGACTTTTTTTTTTTTAAAAAAAGCAGTAGTTTGAAAACTATAATTTAAATAAATCATATTATATCATTTTTTGCCATAATTTAAGATTAAAGAGTTAACATGTGCATTTTTTTTATTTGCTTAAGGTTACATTATCATTTACTTTTAAGGAACTTAAATTTGCTCTATTATAAATACCTACCTAATAGGAATGTTTTGTTTATTAATACCAGAGCTTGAAAGTTTTATCATTTTTATGTAATACATGCTTGATAAATAATAGAATATCTAGTCAGTGTCTCGAGTAAGACACATTTTCGTTGATTCCCCCTTCTATCTTATTATATGAACTGTTTTTCGCATTTATAGTTTCGAGTGTTATTTTGTTAATATTCAATCTTATTTTCTATTTTTAAATTTATTCTAATGTTTGAAAATTATACACGTTTAAGCTGATTATTATTATAGTACTTTAATAAATAATATCCAATAAATGTGATTTTTTTTTTTTAATTTATTTTTATTAATTCCTATACATTTTTATGTTACAGTTGGATCTCAATGTGGTCGATTTTCGACTTTTTGATGATTTTGTGCGTTTGCATTGTGCAGCTATCAGCGAAAGGTACAGTTATGAACACACCGTGTCCTACTATTGATGACTGCTGTGTTCGCAACATGACCAATTTTTGGAAACATAAAACTGAGTTGCATTGTTCGGGGATTCAATACATACCGGTTGTTAATGAGATAATACACGTGCTGTGAGTAACATATTTTACACCAATTTTATAGGGTTTTATTTTTATTGGGAATGGGACATTTCGGTGCGGCCAATTTGGCGCCGCTGTTTCGGCGTGAAGAGATACTTCAGTGAAAGTAATGTCGAAGCGAGGTTATTTCGGTACAAAGTTTTACTCTTTAAATACAAACAGATATGCATGAATTTATAGATTGAAAATAAATAATTATAATAAACTATATTAGTACCTATATTAGTATAATTTAATAATATAATTGTTTATACTTTAAAAATACCTATAATCACGCTATAAAAAAACATTTGACTATAATATTATAAAGATAAGTACCTATAAAATAGAAAAAAAATGAATTTAACAATTAATAATAAAATAAAAATTATTGCAGTTTTATTTTAATGAAATATTATGTGAGATTTCCTTTAAATAATCAATTATGTTACGATTATTGTAATTACGCATAGTTTTATGCAATCGATGATTAAATTCTATGTGTTTACAAATTACAACGAATAACAACTGGTAATAATCTGTGAGATTATATTATATTGACCAACTGTTTTATCTCTTAGTGATTTATCTTAATTGCTTTACCTAGAGTATTCGATATCTCTTTGATAATGTTAATGGATAAGAAAATAGAATATCCGATGACAATATAATAATTAATAGGCCAAGTTGAAACGACGGCGCCAAATTGGCTGCATCGATATTATGACCATGACGATCTTTTGTCTTGGACCCATTTTTATTATCTTAATAACACATTTTACTGTACTTACTTTTTTTTTTAAATATTAATAAAAATTATTATCAATATTTTTAAAATGTACCTATTCTAACCTTATACGATCTAAGATTCTAACACATGTACAAAAAGTCAACTTGCTATTTTTATTTTTTGAACTACAACAAAATAATCTTAATAATATTTTTATCATGAAAAAATAGTAAATACTCATTCATAATATATATAGGTTAGGTTAGGTTAGGTTAATGCAAATAAATATCATGATTTTTATTTATTTTTTTTACAATTTTTCGGTAACTGTTACAATATATTATTCTATCGTACAAGTATTCATTACAACTATTAATAGCTGTAAATTTTATTTAGGAGTTTAAATTTGAACAAAATAATTAAGCGTGTTGGTTTTAAAAAGAGTTTGTTCATAAATCATTTTTTGTTAAAATAATAAAAGGAGTTAATTAGTTCTATTAACTAATATAATTTAAAAATTCACCTTTAAACCAAAATATTTTAATATTTATAAATCAGCTGAAAAACAACTACATATACGATGAGGATAATTTACTCGTATTTTACTCTTATTTAACTAATATAACACCAAGAATAAATAAATGCTGCAAGAAGAATACGTCAGATATTATTGAATAACTGTTATTCATTACATCAATGTATATAGTGACACAAGTAAATGGGATGGATAAAGGCAGTTTTGTTATTATTAGAGAACATTTCGAAATGCCATAAAAATGAAAACGCCACTTGTAATAACATTTCGATACAACTTTTATGTTAAGCCATAACTATACTTCACGCATTCGATCAATATCTACTTTATTTCAAACATTAATGAGTTTTTAACTATATTATATAAATTAACTTAAAAATAAATATCAGTTTTAAGTATTGTCATGGTCTTAAACATTATCTTCATTTAATATTTTTATAATATTTGTTCAACTTTTGATTACAGAAAAGTCCGAATATCAGTACAATATTTTCATTAGCAACCTTAACTAATTATTTAATTTGGGTTAACATCATATAATATAATGAACCTCATCAATATTTAATTTTTTTTATTTTGAATCTTAAAACTAAAAATTTTAAGTGATTCAGTGACGTATATAATGTATATTTATATTTTAATATAACGGTTGAGAAGTGTTAGTGCAAAAAAAAAACTTAACCTATGCATAAAAAAATGGCTTTTTAAAGTATTCATAATGCCTTTAAAAAAGTTCATTATTAATGTAGAAAAATAATAATTTTAGGTAAGACTAACCACCACCAAATTCAAAGGTCTTAATACGCCTATATTTATGTACATGATTTATTGTCATGATTGTAAACTATCGCGTTTTATTATCATCGTGTGGAACTGGCTACTGATCACAGATTACTTATAGACTATAGTACTTATATAATAAAATAATAACTAATATAACTAATATACAAAAATACAAAAGAGTAAATTACCATAAATAATAATATAAATTGTGATGTTAAGATTAAAAATATGTAAATACACCGTTAAGTTTTAATACAAACTGTCTGGGTTTTAAATTAACAGTGATCAAGTAATATGTATTTGGTAACTTATATAATTTAATTATTTATACGATAAGCTGTATGCAAATTAAAAATTCAACTATACCTACCAATGCTATGTAAAAAAAAAAAAAAAATCAAAGGTTAGTAATAATTATTATTATCGTTGTGTATAAGTGTAACAATATACAAATTTCTATTCATTAAATTTTCAATAATATAATTCATGAGTTATCTTATTAATATTACAAAACACTTTAAATATACTATGATGTTGATGTATGATGTACCTATTATTGTACTGTACATTTATGTACATTTATAATCTATACGCTACATATCTATCAATAAACTAACATAATTAACTTTAATTAAGGTAGGTATGTACTATGTATAATAAAATAATTATATTGTTGAACACATTATACAATATTGAATCAATTATAAAATTATATAGTTGTAATCTTATGTTCATAGTTGTATACACACTTGCATTAAATAATTTCATAATTGAACATTGATAAATGCTTTTTATGATTAACATTAAAAGTTTCTATCTCAAAATAGTACAATATATTACGTTTATCTAGTCATTGTATGAACTTACCTACCTAAATATTTAACAATATTGGGTTGTAATAATAATGTAGTAAAAACTTTCTTTGAACTTGAAACGATTCAAGTAATTGAGCGTCAGCAAAAAAAAAAAAAAACGTTATTAATCTGGTTTAACATCGTTTTGTTATAAGTTTCTTATTCATAATACTAATTTTATATTTGCTCAAGCCCAACTAATATTTTTATGAAGTGTATAGAATTTACAATTTTGACATACATAAAATATTATATAAATTTAATTTTCAGCTGATAAAACGGCTATGATACTCACGTACCACGAATGTTTTTGAATATCTACAACTTGTCTCATTAAGGGATTTATACAATTTATACAACCACTTTAAGCATAACAACTTCATCATGTTATAATAATATTTTTACAATAACTATTAATATGAAAACATTTTTTTTCAAACTTATTTTTGTGACTTATAAAACATTTGAGGATAGGTGAAATAAAGTAAATAGAAATATATGGTATAAAAGAATAGTTAAATTAATTTTTAGTATGATGTGTTTTATGAACTGATTTGATACAAAAAATTGATTTTCATTTATAAAAATTTTAGAGAAAAAAATGCAATTTATAATAAAATTGTAAAATAATTTATATACATATATATATAAAAAAAAGAAGGAAATAAAAGGTAACCGTTCTGCCGTACAAAGATAGTCGAGTGAATCGCGTATTGAATACGTATTATAGGTGTTGTAGTGGATGACTTATTAAATTTGAATTAAATTATAAATCATTGTATACGATGAATAATGATTCTGAGCAAAGACGGATTAACAATTTGGTAACTAATGTTACTAAATAATTGAGTTAATAATAATTAATATTATAATTTCGGCTTTCAAAAAGTATCAACTAATATTAAATTTTCAACAAAACATCTTCATAGAAATTTTGAAATTGATTATCTGAGTATTTTTCTAATGGATAATGTATTTTCAGGCACAAAATAAAAATAAAACTTACATCATTGAAAATTTCTACGTTCAGAATCTAAAATAATATAATGTTTTATAAAATACACAAATACAAAAATCAATAAGTTTAATAAAAAAAAAAAAAAAAATGTAGAAAACTTAATAAATACAGAAATAGTTGAAAGGATTATCTGCAGCTTCTTTTTCAAATTGTTGTACATTAATTTTTAATTTTTTCCCCTCGTTATCTATTAAATATTTTTATTTTTCAGAAATATCAGGTAAATAAATATTTTATCTAAATAATATGAAAATTGTACTTATATTGTATGTAAATAGATAACATATATTATTAAAATTAGGTAGTAGGAGTTTAATTAACTTTTAGCTTATAGGTTGATACACGTATATGCATAATAACTCAATAATATACAAATGTATGAAGCATAGACTAATAGAATAAACATTGTCTTGCGAAATATTAATGAGTTTGATTATTTTGATTTTAGAACTATTGATGATTCAGACGATATTAAAGAATTATCAGAAAAATCGATTAGTCCATATAATAATCTTACAGATATGTAAGTAAAACAATACTATAAAATAATACGTAACTAATTATCTATCACCACTCTTTATTTCTTAAAATAAATAAATAATTTTTTTTTTTTTATAGAATATTAAACAACTTGAAAAACCTAGAACATTTGGATTCGTCAACTTTCAAAAATTTAAATAAATTGCAGTCATTGTACGTTATTCTATAATAATGACCAATTATATTTAAATATATATATTATATTTGAACCATTAATGATTAGTATTTTGATTATATTTCTAGATATATATTGCGAGCTAGTGTTTTGAAAGAACTACCTCCCGATATCTTTCATGGTCTTTCAAAAACGTTTTTAGTACTGTGAGTTTATAAAATACATAAGCTCAAAAATATACAAGATGTAGAGATGTAGTAAAAGATTTAATGAATAATTTTAAAATAATATTATTTGTATACACTACATTTCTATTGACGTATTTGACAATTATTAATTTATTATCATTTGTATTTTTTCGTCAATATTCAACAACAAGATAAATAATGTAGGTATTATGCCAGTCGTACGTTGTACAGATGTTTAAATCTATGATTTGATTAAAACAATAATTATACAGTAAATTTATTTAAGTCTTCTAATTGATTATCGTGTATATATACATATTATTTTTTTTATTGCGCCTAAGTGTAATACGTTTTAATTACTTAACAATAGTATAATCAAATATTTTTGATTAATATCTTCAATTTTCAATTTTTATTTTATCAATAAAACGTGTATTCTTATTAATCCTATCATTAATTGTGTTGTGTTGAAGAAAAATTAAAAATGATATAAAATTGTTTTTTTTTTTAGTACATTTTGAACATAAAATCTAAATTACTTAATGGTTTTATAATTCTTCGTAAAGAAAATGTAATATTTATAATATTTCCTTTATAGTCGTATAAGTAAAGCGAATCTTAAGGCCATTCCTGATCTTTCAGACCTTGGAACTCCGACTGCGATGCACATAATGTAATTTAAAATTATTGACATTTTATAAGATAAATTATAACAGTCAACAAAATCTTTACATTTAATTTATTTTTAGTGAATTTGAAGGAAATCAATTGGACACATTACCAACGAATGGAATTAAAACTCGAGCAGAACAGTTGTAAGTACTATTATTTATTAAGTATAAGTTGTTTAATTAAATAGAAAATTATGAATCAAAATCTATTATTACATTTTCTAACATTTTTGATTAATTTTTATAATTTCATTTTCATGATATATTATTCGTAAGGAATATAATAGTTATTTATATTCTGAGTGTTAATACAAATTGTGACTTTTTCTGATTTTTCAAGTTTTATACATTGTATTTTGTATTAATTTCATTTTAATCTAAGACCTGAAATATATAGTATATTATTATATTATAATATTACAAATAATATAATGAAAATATATTAAATTATTTATTTTATTTACATAGTATATTTTTAATTTAAAATATTACAACAGAATATTTAAAATTATAATTGACGCCTACTATAATAGTATAAAATGTAGACAACTTTAGACTTTAATAATTAAATTTAGAATATAATATAATGTAATTTATGATTATATTATTATTTACCTATTGTTTAAACTGCATTAATTGTCCCCGTGATTGTTTTTGTAAAATAATACTTAGCATTTTAATCAAGATATAGCAAGCACGAATGATAATAATATTAATACTTTTACTTTACACCATTTATAATTTTTGCGAAAAAAAAAAAATTACAATGTATAATAATCGAGTATTATTATCATTTTGTGTGCATTTTACTTTATAATTTTTATTATACTTTATTGTTGGGTGCTTTAGTATAAGTACAGTTATGTTATTGACGAGGATTTAGATGTCAGATATGTTGACGAGGCTACATTGTTATTGGATCAATTCAAATGACATACCACTTTAAGAATAGTGTCAATTCTTAAATGGTTTTGATGTGTAAAAATGATAATTTATTCTGTCCAATATTAGTACGGTAACAATATGAAACAATGAAATAGTGATATTTTAATAAAAATGTATCGGTTGTAATTTTTAAGTGTCTAATGTAGTAATACAATACTTTCATTTGATTAGCGTGTATTCGATAGATCCTGGTTTAATAGAAACGAAAGAGTATACCATAATAATGAAATCAACACATTATGATATTAATGTCTTTGATTATGAACTTAAAAACCTTTTAATTGATAATATAATAATACATCATCATACAAATTACGTAATTATAATATGTTGTATCATTATTAGTGGACGTTGTCGTAAATTTAATTAACGAAGAAATACAGCTTCAATTATTTTTTTCTCTTGTAAGAGAGATATAAGTTAATAATTTATTGAAAAATATAAGATAATAATATTATTTGTACATACATAATCTAAAATATATAACATTTAAAAATAATTAAATTTTTTTTTTCACAAAAATTAAAATAGTCAATATTCATTAATTTATCATTTCATATATAAGATAATTTATTATATGAATTCAACTTTTATATTTTTAACAATAATATTTAAAATTAATATTATTTCAATAAATAAATCAACATTTATGTATTTTAATTCAACTAATCGTAAAATAAAAATAATAGATTAAGAAATCGCGCTTTAAAAAAATTATTATCGTCAAAATATTTGATAAATTTTCAAATTATTTTCTCGAAACAGTCCTTACAATGATTTTTTATGATATTTTGGATAATAAACATAGAATATAATTAAATTATAATATTGGAGAATATTTTAAATTAAATGTCAAGTCTTAAAATCCAAAATAACACATTTTGTCAAAATAAATTAATTCTTAATTATATCAACATAATCAAAATAAATTTAGTTATATGGCTTCGATATAAATTGCTTTATTTATATCATCAGTTTTTCGTTGGTTTTCTGAAAATTACTAAGCAATATAAATAAGTGTTATCGTAAGTAACTTTTTGCTTAATTTATACAAAAAAATATTAGCTAAGTACTCAAACTTTATAAAATATTTAAAGTATCTATACTTGTTCAATCTAAAAATATAATAACAAAGAACGAAGATCATTATAAACAGTTAATTCGTTATTGATTTCTAAGATGTTTTTTTTTTGTTTTCTACAAAAAACCTTTTTGTAGAATTGTTAAGAAAATAAACGTTACCTAATATGCTTTATAAATATTATTTATTTTTTGTACTTTTCTCTTTGTTGAAAAAAATATCAATAACAGAAAATATAATTTAATTTAACATTGAACTTGTTACATAAATTATACTTTACAGTTTATGTTTTTAAAACCGTAAAAACTAAAAAGTTTTCATTTTATTACCTGAAATATAATTCATTTTTGGTATATTATTTCTTATAAACGAGTTTATGAGTAAATAAATAAACGAGTATAGGTACAATGTACATAATACTCCGTACCTATGCTTAATATTATATGATATTTTTAAAAATATATTTTTTTTTAAAGATTTGAATAAAAATATGTATATTTTTTTGTTTAAATTTTTAGATTATTGGAATATAATAAAATAAGTGTGGTAGAAAATTGGGCATTCAATGGTTCTGAAATAGCAAAACTGTAAGTAATTGAAAAATTATAAAATGGATTTTTTTTTTTTAATATTTTAAGATTAAGCTTAGAATTTTATATTAATTATTTTATTATTACAATCACCATCAAATTGTATTAAATTTGTTACAGGAGTTTGAGAGGAAATTATTTAGACTTTTTGTCTGAACACAGTTTTGATGGAATTTTAAACTTACGGACGCTGTAAGTTATTTAAAAACACGAGTTACCCGCGCAAATAAAAATGATCATCATAACTTTTTTTTTAAGTAATAAAAAAAATTTAAACTTTTAACTGTAAAGGCCTAGGATTTTCTTAAGAATATCACTTTATTTTTTCAATATTTTTGAAAACTAAAATCATCTAATAAGTACTTTACTTCAGGTACTTTTAAAGTAACATTACTATTAAACTACAAACAATAGATAATTTGCATAAAATAATTTTTTTATAACTTTAAAAAAATCATTATGTGCTCAGAATTTCATAAAAAATTAATTTATTTTCCTAATTTATAAATGATCAATTAGTTGGGTTTAAAAAACTACTTTTATCTGCACATGTAATTTTTGTTGTTTTTTATCTACTAAAATTGTAGCGCTCTTAATTTATAATTAATAAACATTTTTATAATCAGTATGGTGTGTATTTTTAGAACTGATTATTATATTAGCATTATATACATGTTTTTATTACGTAATTATTTAATTGTTTAGTGTAATTATATTTATATAGTTAATAGTCATTTGGTTTTAGAATTCATGTTATTAATTATTGTATTCTAGAGATTTATCACATTCCTCAATGAAAGTATTACCGACATCGGGATTGAAAAGCTTAGAGGTTCTTCGCATAGAAAATGCTCCTTTTATGACTGTGATTCCTTCAGTTTATTTATTTGGTGTATGTACCAACTATAACATTATTTTATACTTTTGGAGTTAAAATTCATTTATTGTCATATAATAAATTAATAATAAATAGATATTTTTTGTGGTTTTCAGAATTTAAAAGAAGCTTATCTCACTTACTCATTCCACTGTTGCAGTTTTCAGTTTCCAGCTAAACATGATTATTCATCATATGAGTTTCATAAAGTAGGTGTTAATTTATTCCTGATGCTTAAAAACATATTTTGATTAAACTTTTTTAAAATAGCTTGGTACTTACAAAAAAATACCTTTTAAAATTTTGTTAACAAAATTTTCTAAATATTTTCGTTTATTATCACTGTTCAGATTAAATTGTCTTTATTTTTATTTATTCAAAATCATTTACAATGTAAATTTTTCATGGAGGTACTTGAAACATTACTTATTACAAAATTGGGTAGTATAGTAATAGTATTATTATTTATTATTATTATACAACAGCATTTTTCAATAAAAAATTTAGGTCACTATACTAGTTATTTTCATAAAGATGTTTTGTGCTTGTGGATTATAAAAAAATATCGATTCTATAACTTTATATTATGATACAAATAATACTCGTGATAAACATTACGTGAAGTATATATGAGTGAAAAATAAAATTTGAAGTTACATTCATAGCATAGTCTAGTTTTTTGATGTCAACTATATACTCTGTAGACATTTGCAAAATACTTATATAACTGTCTCTGTCTCTCAGAATTTTATCATAGTAAAAACAATCATCAAATATATATATTATATATATATGTATCGATCTAATTTGTACGTTTAGTGTTTGAAGTAAGTAAACGTGAATTTTTGTGTATACTCATTTATTTTTAAAAATTGATCGAGGATCATAACGGATTTGTTTTAAGATAAACTTCTTATAATTATTACTATTATTATTTTTTAATCACTTTATTTCTAAGTATAGTTTTCCTTACATAATATTATAGGAAGATTCACAAACTCCGAGTGAATGCGTTCAGACAAAACAAAATTACGACTTTCAAGTGGTATCAAATGATTTTATTGAAAACGGTTATATAGATTATGCAAACGATAGCGAAGAAGAATTTTTTAACGAGCCAGCCATTACAAATAGAACCCAGGACATTATATGTGGAAATATTACTCCACCTAACATGTAAGTATAGCGTTGTAGCACGTATAATGTTCTCATAGTTTCTCTAAGAATTGTGCCACTATAACAGTTTAAACTCAAAATATGTGTGCTTTTGATAACCATTCATCGAGTTTATTTATTATTTTATAGGTCATATAAAATAAATATATAAATATTTTTATATTAATATATAAATAATATATAAATATATAGAATTTGCGTTTTAATGAAATGGAGATAAAAATTTTGACAGAAGATACGTACGTAGGTGCGGACGTTTGGACGTTGTAGCCGATTACAATAATGTTGTTTTTATGTTATTTGCATTTTAAATTAAAGTTATTCAAGTCTATTGTGGTTAAGTTAGGTTAGGTAATAAACCCGAAATAAATCGTTCATGACAACCACCAAATTCGTTTTGCGCTTCATCCAATTTAAACTGTACCTTTAAATAGTGATAGACGTATAGGTAGGTACTAAATATATTTTCTTAAACAAGTTCCAATTAGAGTTTCAAATTTTATTGTTAATAATAAAAACGTATATTTAATTACATTTAACTATCTAAACCCATAAATGTTGAACTTAATTTTTTTTTAATATTTAAAATCATAATGAACTCCACGAACTGTAATATAATTTTAATGCATCGTTCACTACGTATGGACATAATGAATATTATATTATAATTTATATTCATATATTATACTTAAAAATCCAATTTTCGTCCAATACATTAACACCTAACCAAACTTTGATTGACTTTAGAGTGACGTTCTGTTCTAGGGAATCCGATGTCAAATGTTGGCCACAACCAAACGCCTTGAATCCATGCGAAGATATAATGGGTTTCTATTGGCTTAGAGTGTGCGTTTGGCTAGTGGGAATCGCAGCGTTACTGGCAAACGTAGTTGTACTGTTGGTGGTTTTCCGTAAAAAGTTTAATTACTCCGTGCCCAGATTTCTGATGAGTAATTTGGCTTTCGCCGACTTTTGTACGGCCATTTATTTGTTGCTATTGGCTTACGAGGATTTGGTGTCCAGTGAAAAATATTTCAACTACGCTTACACATGGCAAAACGGTAATTATTGCGCGTCAAATACTTTTTCTTTAAACGCATATACGCAGATAGTGCGAACAACATTTACGACATTTTTGTGGACTTGAGCACTCATACCGGCTTATCGATGTATAGTATATTTTATCTACTATATGTTATTTATGTATAGGTATAAATATATATATATATTAAATGTACGCCCTGATTTATTTGTTACGTCATATGAATACATGTATAGGTTTATGTAAATGGTAGAGTGAACAAAGGTACAAGATAGTCCCTTTCTTAGAATTTATAAAAAAAAAATAATCTCTACGCATGTTTTCAGATGCTCCACAGTTTTGGATGAGCCACAAAAGAGAATGCGTTTCAGTATTAAATTTGTTAGTAATTTTTTTTTCGAACAGATTTCCATTAGTTTTTACATGTACGTGGTTTCTCAAAACTTTTATAAATATAAATTCTGCTTATTTTCTGACTTTTGATATTTTTACCAAGAATAATACTACTATCAGTCTTACATCCGAATATCAAGTCATAATTCCTAAAATTACATATTACATCTAAAAACAATGTGTTCATGAAAAGTTAACATACATTTTATAGTTTAAATAATAAACGTTATTCAAATATTTCATAAAATGATTTAAAATGTTATTTTGTGAAGTAAAGTTATCATAAGTATAGGTTCAGATTAGTTTGTCTCCTTCCGATTTAAACTTGAGGTGAAACTTTTTCTCAATCACACCAAAATATTTTCAACTAAAATTGTTATGCATTTTTGGTACATATGTTTAAAGTTTGTATTTTATAAGTATTTCTTGTTTTCATACTAAATTCTAGATTTTATATAATATTTATGTACAAACTACTATCATATGTGAGTTTTAAAAAATGTTTATGACTTGTGACTTATTGTTACAATATTAATCCGCTTGTTATTGCTGAATGACTAAATATGTCTTATTATAAGAATTACGTCATGTTGTAGGGTTCGATGAATATATTATTGAAGAATACATTATTATTTAAAACATCAAACTATTCATATTTCATATAAAACTAATTACGTTTTTATTGAGTATTCCAATTTTCATCAGCTATTTTACTATATTTTAGTTTATTATATTAATTTTAAATAGAATGTACCTATCTAATAATTTTATTATTTTTAGTTACTATAATATGCTCATATACTATACACAGCAGTGTAATAAAGAGTATAAGTATATGCGCACTTACATTTTTTTTTTTTTTTGAAAATCGCATGCAACAATACACTAAACATAGATAGGTATACGCACTATAATTATTATTCATAATTCGACCAAATTAAAAAAGTAATAACCTATTTCAATCAAGATGCTTTTGCGTCAACTGAAATAAAACAAATCATTAAAGACATTATGTGTTTACATTGATAACAAACCATACGTATAATATGGACCATCATTAATGTCATTTCGTATTATAACAATTATAATAATTGGTTTAATTACGCATATTATGTAATATATTAATTATAAATATCTAATAAAGTTCAAATTTTTTGTGCAATTTCCTGCGGAGTTATTATGTGTGATAAATAATATTATTATAATAATTTGACTAAGAAACGTGTATTGGCTTATAAAAAAATAAAAAATTATATAATATAATCAATAATAACAGCAATATAACGATTAAATATTTAATAGAAGTATATCTATTATTATACATAGTGTAATGTGCACGTAATATTATTGTGTATCACTGAATATAATTATATATTATATCCATTAATAGCTATACTATACGCTAAATTATAGAGGATTTATGATATTTTTACATAGGCGTTGGATGCAAAATCGGAGGTTTCTTGACGGTTTTTTCGTCTCAACTATCGGTTTTCGCGTTATGCTTGTTAACGCTTGAACGGTGGTACTCAATACGCAGGGCACTATACACAAACAAAATGACGTTCGCTTCAACTGTGAGAATAATGGCTTTTGGTTGGGTGTATTCAATTGTAATGGCAACCATGCCGTTATTGGGCATTTCGAGTTATTCTACTACCAGGTAAACATAAGGCGCTCTATCGAAATCGTACGTTAATTGAAAATAAATATATTGTTATAAATAGTTATATGAGTAAGCAAATACGTTTTGAGATTTTGAATAAAATAAAATACGAATCTCTGAGAATACCGTATGTATATTATAATATACGTGTGCGTACTAGTAAGAGAAAAACGCTATTATTATTTAACTAAATCGATCATGTTACAAGACGTCGTTTTAAAAATATTATAACAGGATTTTCCCGTACACGTATAGTTATATATTCTATATATAAGTCAATGCAAACAGTTTTAGTAACGCTATCCTTTTAAACATGCTAATATTATATTACGATGAATTTGTGAAAGTAGTATATTAAATATCATATAACTGACAAAGCGACCCAAAATGCCAAAATTAAAATCGTAAATATTTAAAAGCGGATTGTTTTCAATTTTCGTAAGGATTATAATTTTATAATTTATTCAAAATAAATTTTAGTTCGTGATTTTCAAAACGTGATTTGAATACGAGTATGAAAATAATGACACGTGCCAATGGGTTTGACGTAAACGGCAATTCAAGCCATTGTAATATAGTTAGACATAATCTTAAAAGTTAGGTCAATTTGTGTTATAGTATGCTACATACAATATCTATACAATTTAAAATATGTAATAGTTTCGTAATGGTGTTAAACATAAAATATTTCTTAAATTATTTATAAGAAATAAAAATAATAGTTGAAATTAAAAGTTATTTATATGAAGGCGTATTAAATAAAAACAAATCAGTTAACATTTTAGACAACCTAAGCCTTTAGGAGCTTAATGCAATGAATGATAATCATTACATTTTTTTTTGTAATTTTATGCTTGTAAAATGGTTCATACAAATTAACATTAAAAAAAAGTACAACGAGAAAAATTATTATAATTATTTTGTTGTTATTAAATGAAAAATACGATGAATATACCTAAATTATAACCTAACCTAACCCACTTTAAATGATGTTAAGATCAATATGATGTATTATATTTATGTAATATATGATTAATTATCATAATAATCATAATTATGATTCAAATTTTAATTATTTAGTGACCATTGACGTCCATAAATTAAAAAATATCCGATGTTTTAAAATGAAACATTTTTCACGTATTAGATATATTATGACAATATGTTGGACGATTCTCAAAACAAAGTACCAAATTATTTATTACAATTTCATATTAATTATCATCTATCATGTATTTATGCATAAATAATTGTAAAATCTGTATAATATTTTTTATAGATAGATCAAGTACAACTTACTATTTTAGCATAAATAGTTTAAATTTTAAATTCTAATAAAAAAAATTAATACCCAGTACTCACTAATATTATAAACGTAAGAAAACATGTTTGAAAATTATTGATTAAGTCTTATAAATAATAATAAAAAAAAGTCTTATAATATGATAATACATGTATTTGAAATTATAAAAGACTATCGTGTTCGAAATGTTGTTATAATAAATATTAATTTTTAATTAAACATCTAAAAGATCAGTCAAAACGTTTATTTATTGTAAAATACAAACTAAATTTATAGGTACAATAAAAAACGTTGTTATGAACTGTAAAATAATTAGACGAGTAATTTTCGATACCACGCCAATATTATAGTATGAAAATTAAAAAAAAAAAATGTTTATAAATAAAAATCATGAGACGATAAAAAAAAAATAACTCCGAAAATGGTTTATATTATATTATATTCTCGTCTAGTACTAGTACAGCACTGTGTAGTTATATTCATGCTAGTATTATCATTGCACGTGTCCCATATAATATCTGAGTGGCAAATGCCTAAAATATTACATTGTTAGAATTTGGTTTTATAGGTATAACAATAATATTAACAATGAATAATTCGTGAAATTATAAATGTTTAGTACATATTTTATGTACATACAATAAACTCAAAAGCACTGGGCGTTAAGTATATACACACCGTGTATATAGTGTATACGTCTTATAGTTAACTAAAAGTACTACATTCAGCGCCGACCTTAGTTTTATATTATTATTAATATTATTATACGCCCTACACGCTCATATCCGCCATCGATCACATACGTAACAATAACAGTAACGATATCAACAACAATATTGCTATTGCCGATATGTCGTACGATGTAACAATGATGTATTGGGTATTTAAAACACTATATTATAGTCTGTAGTACGATGGGTAAAATAATAATACCTCATCGAGTATCTGTGCACCTATTTAGTATAACACTGTATGTAGGTGCATCGCATAAATAAATATTATACATATAAGTATAATATTCAAACGCATAATATGTTTAATGTATTTATAGGCGCTTCGGAATAGTGTATTGTTTCCGGTATTGGTGGAATTCGTCATTAGTGACTTTTGCAAGTTGATTGGAGGGATTTTCGGAGTTAAGAGAGGGTTGGGATTGATGATGGTTAGTTTTTCGGAGAAAACTACGGCGACGTTTAAACGTCTGCGGTTAAACGTCTGCGGTCTAACGTCTGCGATCCAACCGAACGGTCTGCGGTATAGCAAGTCGTTAGTATAATGTTTTGTATGTATGTATATATGCATGTATGTATGTATGTATACATATAGGTGTATACGATAATATAATATAATGTTGTTGTTGTTGTTGCTGCTGTTGCTTCTGCTGTTGCAAGGGTGTTGATTATCATAATACCATGAATGTAAGAGGACTCATCGATAGAATCCATCATTCTTTCAGCGAAAAATTAAAAAAAAACTAAAATCTTTGTGCAATGAGTCTCATCCAGTTATCCAAGTGCAGATAGTTTTAAAATAACCTATCCATTCCGTCACTTGCCATATTTTTTGTTATACTGCAGGTTTCTTCTACATTTTATTATTTAATCGAAAAATAAGTTTACAGTCCGAATAGTTTTAGGTATGTATTTATTGAATAATACTATATTTTTTTTCTGCTGCTGCTGTTATTGTGATGAAATTTATGTACTTTTCTGCTTTTTCATTGATCTTCTATATAGCTTTTCTTTTAACTCGGTTATATATAATTTTTCTATCAATCACTTTTTCATCACACTTTTCATGATTATGTTCAATAAAATTTTACAAAATTACATTATTGAGGGATTAAATGAAAAAACCACTTACACGGCGACGAGAACAATAAGTTCACCGAGTTGAAGTTAAATTTATTGCCATTTTTATAAAAATTGATTTTATTTTTCATTTAACATATAATATTATAGTACTCTTTGGTTTTACTTTCGTATCTGTGTGTCGTGTGTTCAGTGTTCACGTATTCGACACAACTGTTACGCATATGCCACCGAGCCTATATTTATCAGTCGGTATCCTCTCCGTACACGACCATTGACCAGCATTGACGAAAATACCTTACTGCAGAGTATTGAACGCCGTGTTCAAGGTCATCATCAATCAATAACCTTACACACATTCAAATATCTTATCTACGAGCCAACTCAAACATATTACAGAAAATACACACCGTATACGCTTTTTAAAATTAAAATTAATTTGTGACTATGGGTGAAGGGAGGTAAGATAGCTGCAGCCCTCTATAAAATTTCAGGAAAGTTTAAAAATACTTTCTATGTATTATGTTTTTTGAACATAATATTACGAGACAATACGAGTAGATACGTAACATAATTTAATTATATGTTATAGGGGTTGTATTATAATTGTAGATCTGGGAATGCGATTATCACTATAACGGGTTATAGGACACTATTTATACGGTCACCCACAAAAAATGAAAACCGCGGACAGTTTGTACTATTTCAGAAAGTAATAAAATATACATGGCGGACAGTTTGTAATTTTTCAGGTAAAAAAAAATGTTGAGACATTAATATTACAAAACCCAAATATATAGTATATGCATATATATATATTTATTTTATAGTTAAAATATATAAATAATAATAATGATAGTTATAGCAATAAATTCGTCAATTTGTGTTTTGTATTTTTAAAACATTCACTGTCAGTTATAAGTCATAAATCATAATATATACTCGTATTATATTTAAAAATTAAAAGTATGGCAAATTATTTCAAGTAATTGTAGGTATATTTGTTATTATTTTATTTTTATGCTATACACAGGCTTCGTGAATTCTGTTTTGTGTATTTTGGTTTTTTTCTTATGTTTTTGTTTAAATAACTAGCAGTGCTAGTCTAGCAAATTCGTCCAATTGCAAAGATCGCAAAACACTCCAGAAACTTGGATAAACCGATCCAACCAATTTATTGAATGAACTGTTTCATACTTCAGTAAATTATTTGTCTTATGTGAATTGTTAATTTTTTGGTGTCTGACATTCCAAATTTGAAGAGGGAATCTAGGTGTACCATTATTTCCATTAATATAAGTTCATAAAGGTTTGTAGTAACATTCCCCGTACACGTAACTTTTGAACACTTTCAATAAATATTTCTTAAAATGGTATATACGAGTTCATACCAGTTTTTAAAAATGTTTGGATTTAGTTTGGTAGCTTGTTTTTGTTCATTTTATATTATTTT
This sequence comes from Aphis gossypii, assembly GCF_020184175.1. NCBI lineage: Eukaryota > Metazoa > Arthropoda > Insecta > Hemiptera > Aphididae > Aphis > Aphis gossypii. Next base: position 61,502,014 of record NC_065533.1, read on the forward strand.
AGAGTGAATAATAGGTTAATATTTAATACTTTTAATACTGTGACACCAAACTCATGTCTCATACTGATCACGATCATGATTCGCAATCTAAAGTTTTGAGCAATTTAATTTTATCTCATCTTTTAAAATATATTTCCCGGTTTATTTATACCTTACATTAGGTCCGTGATCAAATTTTACCAATTTATTATCACCTTACAATGTGTCCATGAAATCCAACTCAAACAATAGATAATACAAACTGTCCGTTTACCCTATAATGAGTTATTATTTAGTACAATTTACCTATTCAATATTGTTAAACTTACACACACGCGCACACACAGACCAGTTACTAACGCATTTAAATATTTTAAACAACATATTAGAAGTAAACAACTGTACATGTGTACATGTTAAATTTGAATTGAACGATAAGATATTGTTTACGAAAAACGATTTTGAGTGAATAATAAACTATCTGTTAATCTAATAATCTATATTACTATAATTACTTATATTTTATGCCAGAAATTTATTTTATACTATTAATCCCACAGTAGGTAGTTTGAATTGTTGTCGAAAACATTGCATTTATAAATTCCATTGTGTATGTATATAAAATAAGCCTAGCTTTGATGTTCAATCCTTAGATATAAAAATTGAACATTTTATAAATTTTTTTGATTTTAATGAATTTTAGAAAAATTTAAATTTAAAATGCCTTAATATTTTTAAATGGTTGTAATAAAAACTTATTAAACTTATTAAACTTTCGAGATTTTTGAATCATCGAAAAAATTTGAGTCAACATATTATACTTATACCTATAAAACTTTTTTTCAAATTTCATATGTCTATAAATAGCTCTAACCTCTAAGAGTCATAATAATTATACCATGTTTAAAACATTCAGTGAATATTTCAAATATCTAAAGGTTATTTGTATTTTATTTACAGAAAAAAAAAACAAAATTGATTTTTTTTTTAACACTATTTTTGTCTAAAAATAAAGTGCTCGCAGCAATCACCTAAAACACAAACACACATCATAACATCACTCCGGTCGAAATCTAAAATTTTATAAGAATCATAAGCATTATGCATTAATTTTGACACGAAAAATTAATCAGAAAAATATCTATGATGGTGGTTGACATGAGTGGTTATTATACGATCGTTGATTATGGGCTAGTGTGAATTTTTTTTGTCTCCATTAGGTATATGATTGTGTTCATTATACATAATCATGTTTAATATACAGGTATATACAAACACTATAGGTACCATAATAAACATATATTATAAAAATCATCATCATAATAATAATACAATATAGTCATTTATGTTGTAGTCATTATAATATTATAATATTGTGTGATGATTTTCCCGCGCACAGCATCTGCCTGCCCATGGACACGGCTCGCGCGAGCGGCATGTGCTACGTGTTCACTCTGTTGACGTTCGCCGCTGCCGCATTTCTGCTGATGCTGTTCTGTTACGTGCAGATCTACATGTCGCTGAGCTACGAGACCCGTCACGCGGCCAAGGGGGAGGCGTCCGTGGCCCGCAAGATTTCGGTGCTGATCGGCACGAACTTCGCGTGCACCGCGCCCGTCATTTTCTTCGGCTTCACAGCGCTGCTCGGCTACCCGCTCATCGACGTCACCAAGTCGAAAATACTGCTCGTCTTCTTCTATCCCATCAATTCGTGCGCCAATCCGTTCCTCTACACCATACTCACGGCAAGTTTCAGACGCGAAGCCTTCTCCACCGTCACCAAGTGAGCACGATAGTCATGATATTATTATTATTATTAATATTTTATTACGTATACATAGTAAGTACCTTACACCGTATGGTTATACTTACTCGCTATTATTAACTATTATAACATACGGGACTATCCAAATCGATTCATCCGCAGTTGCGAACGCTTATACGGTTTTTAGTTTTTAGGTTTCCCGGTTTAGTGAAACGCAACAATACTTCGATTCGATTTAAATTCGTGCATAATCTGTTTTATAATTTTTAATTTTGTATGCGTCACTTCTTCGGGTCTCACGAACAGTCGACATTCCATAATAACAATATGCATATTCGTTGTTGTGATTTATACACTGACACTGTGGTCAATGAAAATGGTCACGATCACGTGACCTATAGGGATAGAGCATCGAGTGATTAATTTTAAATAACCCTGTATTTATGTGCGTGTATAAATACGATATATTGTATTGGTTAGCAAACAGTTGGGTAAAGATTCGGAATATTTTTTTAAAATATATTGTATCCCAAATTTAAAAGGCTTTGTATTATATATATAAATATATAGGTATATTATATACATAATATACAATGTAATATTTTAACATTTACTGTGATTTAAAATTTTAGCTAAATAATATACACACAATAAAAACAATTTTAAAAGTATTTGGAATACGTTTGTAGTATTTTAAATACTTTATTCTGAATTCTATTTTCGTGGAATATTGTAATACATATTTGGAATAGTGTGTTTCATAAATATTTTGAAATAAATACCAAAAGCCTTTCAAAAGTATTTTCCATTTTTACTCTGCCCGTTAGCAGTATAGCATCTATTCTGTAATCGCTTGAGATGTTTCCCAGAAAAAAAACATATAACAACTGAACTAATAATTATATATAACTAATGTTTTTTTTCGTTTTGAGTGACTTAGCACGTAGGTATAGTGTTTTTATACTTATGGAATTCCTTTTAAACAGTGTTAATGATATTTTTAGAGACTGCAATATATTTATAACAATAATACTATTTATTCAAGCTAGGTTATTTAAAAGTAATCTATGGCTTGTAATCTCGCTAATCAAGTAGGTATTCCTACAAAAAAAAAAAATACCACTTTACCAAAGACATATTATAATATGACAGTATTTATTGTAGTGGTGTAGCATTTATTTATCTTATATCACAAAAATAAAAATGTTTTAAAAAATAAATATAATTATTTTAATCATGTAATTTTGTATATCATCTAATTCTAAAAAAAAATTACAAAATATTATATAAAATACTTGTATATATATAATATAATACCTTATAAATGTATAAATATGTATTATAAATGTATAAAATACGTAGGTATAATAACAAAGACGTTAGATACGAAATGACTGTTCGTGCCATGCAGATTTTATTAATCAACACTCAATAGTCAATACAATATAAAGAAATATGAATTTAGGAATGAGGTAGTTAATTTCTATTTTAAAAGCCATAATGTTAGTCAAACGCATATCTACGCTCTATCCAAATTATGTCGCTGTTAATTAGTATTTTTAATATTATTACTTATTACTTAAATATTACAGGTCGTTATTGATTACCCACTCTGTATGATTATCAACTACTGTACTCTCACCTTTTCTGAGCCATATTTTAAATTTTCATGTATAATACAAATTAATCCTTGTCATTTAGCCTATCATAGTAAGTGTTTACTGGTATTTCCTCCATCTAATAACTCTTTATATAATTTTTTACCCGTTTATAGGTAATGTGATTTTTTTATAATTTGTTGCATTCATAAAACTTATATAATACAATAATAAAATGATTTTAATAATACTTAAAAACTTAATAATATGATATAATATTGTATAATATAATAACATAATATATTTTTAATTTAAAGATAACTATAAGATATAAGTGATAGTTAAAAAAATAAACATTTTTTCACTAGTAAAAACTGTAGCGCAAATTTTTGTACTACCGTCAAATACGGCTCCGCAGAGTGCTGCGTTTGGGGATTTGTAAATATGAAACCAAACAAACGAAATTATAAAAACTGACATTAACAATAAGTCGTGTATACCTATTTATATATATATTTATACATGTATAGTAAATCTTTTATTATTTCACTCTGTTATTTTTCGTCTTTTCCAAGAGCCGACAAAGCGGACAAAACCCACTTTTTGTCCACAGTTAGTCGGTAACGTTGAGACTATTTAATTGTGTATGTTTGTCAAACGCCGGAGGAGATATGATTTTTCGATTGCGTTATGGTGTAAAAGTAGTGCGTATTTACGTTGCAAATAATTTTTTTGTCGCTCTACTACATAATACGATGTATGAACGATCAAATACTAAATATATGTATAAATATATTTATATGATCGAAATTGTCCCAATATCAGTTGCTAGGTATTTGATTTCGTTGTACTCCATCCATCTGTTTTGTTGCACAAAATACTCTCCAAACCTGCAGAACTATATAAAACAAATTAATATATTATTATAGGTCAACATATTATGACGTTATACTCGTACGTTATTTGTGTAATAGAAATTCGCATATGAATATAATGATTTTATAAATATAGAAAATACTCATCATCCCACAACCCTGCCAATCCCAAAAAGAAAATAATACATTTTTACTATGTAAACATGTATATGTATACCCATATAGAATCCTGTAGGTTAGACGAATAGTCGTCAATCGTCTTGTCACAATCCCACACCTACATAATCGTCTGCACGCGAGCACGCTAAATCTACATGGCTCATCTTCCCTCGGGCGGTAGTACATAGTAAAATTTGTTGACGGTAAATAAACTATAAATTCAGGGTTTGGATTGTTTAAATAATTTTATCACTGAAAAAAAATCGGTGCGCGTGTGTAATAAAGAATAATAAAATACTCAAATTGATTTTTCGCTTTTCAAAGCACGGGTATAATATTATTTCATAACAGTAGAATTGCCAAAAATCACTCGACGGTAGAAAAATATAAAAATTATTGAACCGCCACCGTCTACTGCCCTACAACCTTGAAATGAAAAATGTATAATCTCTATATTCCACTTACGTATTTCGTATGAAAAAGTCTTTTGAAAAAAGTATCGGCGGAGCGTACATAACATTCCTAGTGGAATTTTATACTGATGAGTAGTAAGCGGGGATGCGTATCTATATTACCGTTCAGCCGAATTTTGACCAATGACCACTATTCCCTGACCAATTATTTGCACAAAATACAAACACAAGTCGTTAGTGACTCTAATACGTGGTATATAATTTTATTCAAACCAGAAATAAAGCATAAGTATAAGATAAAAAATTTGACTTTCTGAAAGGTCATAGTTGCTCAACAGGAGGTTCTTCATGCTGTGAATCATATCTTTTTTGTTCATACACGCACTATGTCATCACAAAAATTAGTTTTTGTTCGATTTATTATTTATGAATAGAAGGAACTTTAAAAATAAATTCTTAAGCTAAAATCGTAATAACTTTCATAATTTAACTTTACTCTGATAATATATATGATATAAAACAGTCGAGTTTATAGTTTATTAAGTTTATTTGAATAGAAAAACACAATTAAACTTGTTATGTTCAGTATGCGGGTTACAATAAAATAAAGAACATTTGAAGGGACGTTATTTTTACTCAAAAACATGATTTATAGGAAAACCGCCCATGCCTTATCATAGAACGACCCATTTTCAAAATTCTATTTTCAAACCAAATAATATGACTCTATATATGACCAATTTTTACAATTTTAGATTCTAAGCTGAGTGATTAATGTGCTTATTTTACAATGATATTTTCTTATTGTGTCGTATAAGTATTAAGTACACGATATGTTGTCAAGAAAATGCTTTGATTTTCAACGTCGAGGGTGTTATTTTATAGGAAATTGGATCTAGTTTGTACTTAAGATAATAATTAAAAATTACTAGTAATTTTATTTATAGTCGAGAAAAACAAACAATAAATTAAGTAAAATATGGAAATTGTATGCTAAATCAGAAATTGTCTAAATTTATTTCTTTATATTTCTTATAATTCAAAAACTATAATAGCACAAAAATTGAAATTTTCACCAATTGTTTATGTTATATATTTATTTTCTATGTATGGTATGTTTTGCATGCCAAATTTCCAATTTTTCAGTTTTTTTTATATAATAATATCGATGAAATAATATTGATTTTACAAAATTCTTGTAAATTTAATTTAAGATTCCACACGATTTGTGATAATAAAAATCTAAAAAAATATTTTACTTGTTACAAAATTTTTTTTGAACATTTATTAGAAGTTAAAATTTTGATAAAATTCGACAAAATCGCCAAAAAACTGTAAACTATTTTGTAGTTGAAATTTATAAAAACTTTTGGTTTTGTATCTATTTTGAAATTTTAACACAAGATTTTTTATAAATAGATCATACCGGAGACATAACATTTAAAAAACAAAGTAAAAAGAAAATTATTATACCATTTAGAGTTTTATAGATTTTAAATTCACATTTGTATAAATGTCCTTATTTAAACGATAAATAACGATATTAATTATTTCGTTGTTATTTTAAACACATTAATCATGGGAACTTAAAACTTAAACGTATATTATGTTATTATTTGTTTTATTATATACATTTTGATTTATTTTACGATATTATCATTTTACATCTTGAACATGTGAATATGTTTTACTTTTTTTGGTATCTATAGAAAAATGTTATTCAATTTTGAGTTACCTATATAAATCGATATATAATAATATGGTAAAAATATATACTATTAAATAGTAATCAAATGCTAATAATGTAATGGGTACATAATTTCCGGGGAAAAATGTATATCATTAGAAAAAAAAAACATTCATGAAATATAATTTGTGACACATGCTGACCGCTTAGAATTGTTTTTCATATACAATGATATTATATCTATAATTGAATTAAAATTTAAAACACACAATGTACTGCAGAGCGGTATCCACTTGCCCACTTTATTATTATTATTTTAAGCAAAATAATCAAGAACCAAAGTACAATGTATTCTGTGGAAAATTATCCTGTTTCTAGCAATAACAACAAAAATAAATAACGAAATGAGACCACAAATACTACAACGCGCGAGAGTAAACATTTTCTGTAAACCTTCGTTTTCTTGTTTTGAGCAAAAAATCTTGTTCTTCATTTTTGATCGGCTATAGTGCCGTTGACATGTGCTCGTCTGCAGCGCGTGCGCAGATATCCGTGTACCCGTATAATAATAACACAACCGCATTCGCGTTAATTATACCATTGACGACCAACACAAAGGCCACGGGCAGTGCCGACGACGACGAGATTGCATATTATTGTCCCTTATTAAATATACGCGAGCAGGACCCTTAATTTTCTAATTAATTAATATTCTCTAAAACTGTACACTAATATAGTGCACATTCGCGGCACGTGCATCGTTCGCGGTGTGTTTTCGCCATCTTCTTTCGAGCGGTTTAATGTTTTTTGTTTGATTTTAATTTCGCATAGTCATCAATTACACGCGCCATAGCCGAACCGTCGCGAAACCACCGCCGACGACACTATCGAAAATATACGGAAATATGATAAACGCCATCGTTACGTTTTAATGCGGTTGTCGATGGTGTCGACCGAAATCAAACACTCTGCGCTCTTACATTTTATAACTAAAGTACTATCTATTTTATCCTCCGTACGTCGTCGTTTGAATATTTTAATAACGGTGCACGAGCACCGCAAAACGTTCAAAAAACCACGATAGTATAATACACACACCTTGGTATGTAATATATGTGTATGTAGTGTTCGAAAAATAATTTACGTACGAGAGTAATATTTCAAAAACGTATTCAATTTCGTATATTTGTAGACATGTTTCTCCATTGTTCGTAAAAAGTTTTTATTGTTCATATAGTTTTCAAACATAATTGAGTTGAAAGAACATATATTATATTCGTAATATTAATATAGGTAAAAATGTAATTGAAATCTTTAATATTCCCTGAAAATTTTTCATCGATATATTTGAATTTACGAACATGAATTTAATTGTTTATATTTATTTAATTAAAATTTTATTAAGAACATTTTGAAATTATCGGTGAATATCTCCCTATTTTTTTTTTAGCGTACAAGTGCATATATATTTATAATAGTTTTTTAGTTTTTAGTTTTTTTTACTACAGTATTTTTTATAAACTATATTATCAGTATGCACTGCTGAAAAAAATAGATTACATAAATACAAAAATATAGGGATTATAAATTTATAAGATGCTAATATTTAATTTTTGCTTTCAATACTTAATTAGAGTATTAAAAAATACAACGGACATTACTTGAAGAATGAAGAGTATAAATAATACATAATTACAATAAAACCAATCTAATAAATAATATACACAGATATAGTAAAAATATAAATCAATTATTATTATTTGTACAAATAGGTAATAATAATGATCAAAGTACTTTCTACGTATATAAATAATTGATAGGTTATTAAAAAATAACAATTAATAACTACATATTTGATTATGAATTATGATTATTTGATTTATGTAATTTAAAATTCATATAATTTCAATAGGTATTACGCGATTTAATTACGAAATTTGAATACTTTCATGAATAATAACGATTTTATCATTATAGTTCAAAAACCATACGTCATCCAATATTTTGTTTAGGGTTTCAAAGATTGAATTTTTGAATTTTTAAATTTATATTTTTTACGATAGTGTTGTTTTTTGATATTTCTTTTAAATAGATTTTTAAATTAAGTTTCTTAAATTTTAGATTTTAATAACTTATATTAGTTGTATAAAAATATTCGGTAATTATAATGTATATTATTATATAAGTAGTATTAAATATAGTCTTGAAATATCAATTATATTATTATTATAGTAGTTAGATAATAGATAGTTAAAAAACTTTTAACTTCTATAAATACTAATAAGTAAGTCGATTTTTATCCCGAATAAGTTCGATTTTCGATCATATACATATTATATTATGTAATATCAATCATACACCAATAAAAAAATTATAATATTATTAATTACTATCACTTCTCTGCACTAAAATAATAGCGAAGATACATGAATGCTTATTATGTTCACTATTTTCCTTTAAACTCTCTACTATTTTATCTATCCTATGGAATATATATTATTTTTTTCTTAATACATTTCAGTATTACTTAAAGTCGTACGAAATAAATGCATGAAATAAATGAAATGTTTAAAATCGGTAAATATAACTAATGCGATTTACGTATGTTTGGTTTTTATTTAAAAAATTTATTATTAAATAAATATTAAATTTATCCAAAATAATGGCTCAATTATTATACATTAAGATCACAAAACAGAACTTTGGTTTCAGGCATTATTTCATACATAGCATCTATTTTTCTTCCATTACATGTTATAATGCATGTATTTTATTTGTTTTAGAAAACATTTTTCTCCATTCTACTTCTTTGGAAATTTTTTCCCTTACATTTAAGCAAAAAACAAACAGTGTGAGAAAATCGACAACACACATTCAGAATCGCCAAGTCAGTAAATATACTACCCGTGGAAATATTTCTTTTGAATTCCTGATCTAATTTTGCGAAAATAAATTCAATACTTTAGTACGATTTATGTTTCAAATATATTTTTTCTTTTAATGTGTTCAAGAGTTGAACATTCTTTTTTATAAAAACTTTAAATCGTGATAAAAGTCAACAAAAGTAAAGCATTGTTGATTTTTGTATTTAAAAAAACCATTCGCCTTTGTTGGTACTGTTTCACATATTTCATTAATTTAATAGTTTAAATAAAACTGTTCTAATTGGTGTTGTAAAAATTTGTAAATGTTGTGTTGATTCGTAAAAAAACGAAACTAATGGTTGTATTTTTAACGATTTTAGAAAATTATTATTAAAGTCTAAATAAATGTAGCGTATAGCATCTTACTTAGGTAAGTATGCAGAATTACAGTATCGACATTTGTATTTGACTTTCGTTAAAAAAATTTAAAACTAGCACGATGAAACAAATAAATTTAATTGGGCTATAATATCGTTTTATTTTCAACATAATATGTAATGGTTCGCATATGGTTATTCGATATTATCACATAAGTAACAGTATTTTAGTGTGATAAATAAAATGTGATGCATAAATATTAATATTTAATTATTTTTTCCACAACAAGTGTTAGGTAAATTTCCCTAGCACCACAATGTTCGAAAATCCACTTTTTTTTTGCCATTAACATTATGATTTGTACCAATTTGTACTATCTATTTGAGAATTTATACCAATCAATTTCCTCTTCGGGTGCCAGGAAAACGTTTTTCCGGCACCCGGAATCACACAAACATTCGAATCACACTTTTCTAAGGTTTTTCTGCACCATTAATTGTTTACAAACAACACTTAAAAGTAAATCAACACTCAAGTATCGTAATATCAGAACTGTGAACTTGCAGGATGACATAAAGTATCTATATTAATAGTGAACATGATATTACTTAATATAATATACTGTGCTTTCATACTGTGACTTATTATAATATTGTTATCTGTGATAAAAGTGATGTAAATCTAATTGGTCGGCAACCCACAACAGATTTATAGCTTTATAAGTTAATTATATTTTATATATTTGCAGTCATAATTACATCTCCACCACTAGTTTACAATATGGTTTTATTATTGTCTTTTATTTTTATTAAAATTAGTTGTTGACTAAGACTTTGTGTACACATTAGGTAGGTGCCTTCGGAGTAGTTGTTGATAAACACGATTTGGTTAAATACTAGGAATTGTCAAACACCTCCGTAAAATAACACAAATTGGTCTCCCACGCTTTAATGAAAATCCTCGCCATAATGATAGTTTAGATGGAAAATGTTTAAAAAGTGTTGTAATAAATAGATGTCTATTGTTTTTTATAATAATTATTAAATTTTTATGCCGTTAAATATGATTTAATTAGTAATTAATGGAATTTGTTATTGATATTTTAAAATAAATAAATCCTTTAATTATAAATTTAACTGCAGTATTATATTTATGGCAATTAAAAAAAATATATGATTATTTTTAATGTTTGAATTCAAGACAAAAACCTCGAGGGTGCTCGACTATACTACGAATTTTCATGGTTTAAATATTTTAGGTCGTCTTTGTTAACAACGTTTTACAGGCCAACGTTTTTAGGCCACGTTTTATATGGAAAATATTATGTCATTATATTCATTTTATACTTACCTAGTATCATTTTAGTACACCATAAATTCCGAAGAATTTTTCACAAGGAATTAGTAGTTTGTTTTATTCTTCTGTAAATTTACACACATAATTATAATAATATATTTTATTTAATAAATATTCTATGACCCATAATTTAAGCTCTTTTAGGGCAATTTTAGAGTAGAAAAAAATATGCAATCTAAAATGTATTGTTAGGTGATATTAAAAAATTTAAATGCACTATTTGTCAGTTATGGAAATAGCTTTTTTTTAAAAACTTTTTTCTAAAGCAGGTTCAAACTAATGTGAAATGTAAATAAGTTTTAAACTATGTATTATAAATAATAAAAATATGTACATATATTTATTTAGTTTAATCGAGTAAATTGACAATACGACGTAGTATTTCTACACTAGTTTGGCAAAATACGTTTGTCTCTTATAAAATAATTAAATACCTATAATGATGAGTGTCTGGTTAAAAAAAATCTATTCATCGTATTGCACTCTCAGAATATATTATTAATATTGGTCCTCGAATCAGTTTAATGACTCATGTAATAATAATAATAGGTATTATTATGTTCTCGTATTTGAAATATTCCTCAAAGGTTGTTATTTTGTTGTCGGACGATAATGATAATAACAAGCTTCTAAAATTTTAGCTGGGCAGGTTTAATAGTTGACTGATGGAACTAAACTTATTTTATATACATCGTAATAATATTATGATATATACATGTCTAGCTCGACTCATTTATTAAAATTAGATGCGAACACTTTCCAATTATGTTTAAGGAAAAGCATTTGAATTTTCAATGGTTTCCATACCTATTTACATGTTTATTTGAAAAATAAAAACACACTTTTTAGTACTATGGCGTTTCCTCGATCGAGTCTGTGTATTATGATCACACTAAGGAATTGTACTAAGACGTAAATATAAATTAAACGAAAACTGTTTTTCTTCAGCTTGGGTCATCGTCCCTTCAAATGGATTGAGTTTAATTAACCGTTATTTAGTAGTATAAGAAACATTTATTTGAAAACACCATTGAAATGTTATATTATATTCTAAAATTCATTAAATGTAATATAATGTTTTATGTTTAACATTATTAAAAAGAAAAACTATGGTTTTTATTAGAATAAAACGTATCAAGTTCCATACAATTTAGGTAATTTTTATTTACGTATTTTAATTTAAACACACACAGTTTTATTTAATAATAATAAAAAAAAAACAAGCAAACAAAAAATATTATTATTTCAAATGTCTGTTATTTATTTATTTTTTTACAACCTTAAAATAATTCAATTTCTATTTATTTAATTAGGTATAATATAAACAATATAATATTTATTTTAAATCTGAAATAATAATTTGTTGGCAATACATTTTACACTGCAGAATATAATTTAATATTAATAAAATTACAACAGTTAATTATTAGTCCTACATTCTGTTGATTCTCTGTTGATATGCAAAATAGGTTTATTATAAGGTTTCTTATTTAATTAAATTATTATATCCTTATAGCTATTAATATTATTGATAAATTTAAACATGCGCATTTCGCATGAAAATAGACTTATTAAATTAAAAACTATAAGCTTATATATATTTTTTTTTGTAAATTCTAAATACAGCCACACTCTAACAACCAAAATGGAGTGTTATAACAATGGTTGACAAAATTATTTTTCAATGACATCATATTATATATTATAATTAAAACTTTTCGAAATAAAGATACTTCAATGATTTGCCTTGTTTTATAAGATGTTACTTTGATAGGCTAAAAAGCCTCATATAATACAAATATAATACATATTAATAATTATAATATCTTTTAGAAACACAAATTTTGGGTCGTTGCTTTACTACACTATCACTGCGTCAACCGTATATAAGACACGCGATATCAAATTGTACACATATATCACATGTACCAACTGTTTGAACAACCGTTTGACTGTTGGAAAACATTTGTTGGGTAGCCAGCGGGTTCAATGATGACGGTGGAAACAATGATAATAATAATAATAATAATTACAATATGTCCTGCCATAAGACGGATTTAAACAATAATAACAATTCCTTTAAGTCCCTTCGACTGTTATTTTTCGGGACTTGATGGTGCACTTGAATTTAACGTTATAGTAGCAAATACGACCGTTATGATCAACGAACTGTGGACTAGGTTATGATAATATACACATTTAATGGCAGAACGTTTCGTGAAAGGAGCCAATTTCTCTCGAGAAATAAGTGTACAACTCGTTGTCCGGCCACACTTGAAATAATATTATGTGATACATTTAACAATTTGTAGGCATACGGTATAAAAGTATAATATATAATAATGACACTTTCGTTTTCTGTGCCACAAGTACCATCGGTCGTTGTAAAGGATTTAGGCGCTTGGTATATATTATTTTTTGTGATGGCATAGTTTGTCCAAACTAAACGATTCCTGTGTTGCTATTGGAAAAAATAGATAACTACATAAATCAGAGATTCCCATGGGTCGTGACACAAAATTGGACCACCGCTGATAAGTAATAACAATGGGAATATAATAAATTGATTTAAATTTTAAAATTATCTTTTTATTTAACCATATAGAATTTATTATTTATTATTATTCAATATTGAAAATTGTATTATTCTATTGAAATAACTAAATGATAAAACTACTTGTAGTAAAATTTAATTTATTATTTTTTGTTTGAGCAGAGATAAGAGAACAACTTACAGAAAAGAGATGAAATTTATGATCAGTCTGTACGACAAACCCGCATATCTGTTTATTTCTATAAAAGCTCTCTTATTTGTTATAGTTTGCTATCAATGCCTATGGTTTTGCTGTTGGTTTTATTAAAGATCTTTGCGATACTTCAAAATGACATTCTTTGTTTTTATTTTAAAACGGGAAGATGACATTATTTTTGTGAAAGTTCATCGGTCACTCTCAGCAATAACATATTATATTCTAGATGGTTAACTGTGGTAATTATTTTGTATAGTACTTATAACGTGTACACTATCCTTTAATTAAAAACTTGAACCGCGGTAATTAGTTTGTATAGTACTTATTATAAGTACACTATCCCTTAATCAAGCGTAATACAATTTAAGCATATATTATATTAACGTATAGCGTAAATTCTCTTATTTGTTTATCAATCTAAATTGTAATTTTGTTCTAAAAAATTTAAATCATCGTTGATTATTAAATTATTATTGGTCATATAAGATTACATATTTTGTTTGTTATGAGATTCAAATACTACTTAAAAACATAAAAACTAATAATTATTATTTATTATTATTATTATTATTATTAATTATAATTTGCATTTTACTTACATACGTACTTATTTTTCTATACGGTGCTTCTAAAATATTGAAAAAACATCACTCATGACCGCCAAGTACCTATATTGCCTATTCATAACGCCGTGTGATCACAATTTCATAAAATTTGTATTAAACGTATAAAAAAGTAAATATAAACAAAAACAATGTTTTTTGATGTTATCAAATAACTTGGATCACAAATGATTTTTTATTTAATTAAACATATTTGTAATTTTACGAGTTTTGAATTATTAGTTGCACCTCTTCGTATATTATACAAATATTCTCCCTGCATGCGCAGCCCTATTTAATGCTCGCCTGACAATCATATATATATAAAATAGCCATTTTACAATAAATTCAACATGTGGTGCACAAATTACCTAAATTCAAAATTATTACTCTACTAATTTAAGAATTATTTTTAATTATAATACACTAAATCTCAAAAGATAATAATATGTAAGATTATTAATGCATTTTTAATTGTTTTATTTTTATATGTTTTGAACTAGGCCTCTTTTTTACTAAGTAAAATTACCTTAATAATATTATGAAACAACTTATGTGATTTCACATAAATACTACCTAAAATAAACTAAAAAAAAAAAATTGATAACTCACTCTACTATTTTAAATGAACTTTGATCATATCACTGAAATTAAGGTGTTTAAATTTAATTTATTGGTATTACTTTTTAAAAAAGTGAAAAATTAAAATGTATACGAATAGCTTAAAAATAATCTATATATTTCATATTCTGATATACCTACCTAATACAGGAAAATAAATATTTTATGAAAATTTCAAGTAATTACGGTTATACCTTATTGTTGAGATAATTGCAAAAAATCTAAATCAATTTTGTCATAAACTACAAGTGATGAGTAAATATTTTCATTTTAACTTGGTTTTATTTTTATTACAATGGGAAAAGTGATAAAAATTTATGATTTTGGCAACCCAGAGTACTAGGTATACAATGTTCTAATTTAACCTACTTCTAATATAGTTTGAGGATTGAAGCAAATTTTCACCTCAAACACGCAAAAAATAGACACACACACACACACACACACATACACATATTAATACAAATCACAACAACTATGACCATATAAGCTTTAATATTCATCGTAATGACACTATCAACATTCAACACATATTTGATATAATAATATATATACACATCTAACTTGATTTATTGGTTAAAATACTACGCGATCACTTTCCAATCATAGAAAAACATTTGAATCTTCTGTGGTTTCCATACCTATTTATTTATTTGTTAAAAATAAACATTCTTGACATTACGGCCGATCGAGTCTGTGTATCATTATTACTGGTTCGTTATTGTACTACGATGTAAACAAATGAAAATTAAATGAAAACTGTTTTGGGTCGGCTCGGGTCATTGTCCCTTCAATTGGTTTAATGAAAAAGGGAGACGGGCACGCTTAGTCAATCATTCTGCGTATAATATACTCGTATATATATCGTCTCCGTTACGGATCTTTATATCGATATCACATTATTATCGAATCTGCGTGGTGAGACAACGAGTTATTCCGACTTGGAACGCGAATTGACATTCTTCGTCTCGGGGAAACAGCACGCTTGATCGGCTGCTGTTGTTCAAGAACGCGTATTGTGTCTACATTATAACACCATTATTTCCACTCGCGTGCAATTACACAGCCCGGCGCTATAGTCGTCTGTTGCACAAGGGTTGTACAAAATATATAATATTATATTGCCCACAACGTGATTCTTTTTATAACAGACCACTTGATTTTTTTTTTCTGAAATAAAAACCGTTTCGAGAAAAAATTGTTCTCGTATTCATTGGCCAAAATATAATTATACTTTTTTATAGTTATTATAAATTTTATAAGTTTTCTACTATTTTGAATGGAGGTGTACATTTTTTTTATTTCACACACCGAAGTGTTGAATATTTTTCGGAGCATTTCAATACAATCTTTATTCATAATGGTTTGCGTTTAAAATAAGATCGAACGCAGTCCACTGGCTGCAGACGTACAATCGAAACGACCTAGTTGTAAAACTAATAATATATAGTTATTGTAGCAGATACGTCGCAAAATCTTCTAATTTTGTTTTCGATATTCTACTTTAATAATATAACATATAGGTTAAGTACATATAGGTATGTCAAAAATTTCTGGAAATTACGTTTTCTCTTATTATGCCATTTCCATCGAAGAACGATTTATCATTCTTAAAAAACTGAATCGTCTCGAAAACCAAAAATCGCACCTGTACCGCAGTAATTTCTCCGTGTGGAATGACCTTACTATAACATAAACATATTATATATATTATAATAAAAGACTTTCTGAAAATTTAAGTTAAACATCTGCACAATGGTTATACGATCGATTCAGATACGTAGGCGAAGAGTCGTTTTCACAATAATATTCACCTACTGCAGTCGTATATAATATACTCAATATAATATAATATGCCCACATCGATAAAAAAAAACAAAGTTTCAGATAGATCAATCGGTTCTTATTACAAAACCACAGCATGCATTATATATTCAAAAAAACAATAACAGCTGCTTGAACAGTATTATTTTAATGCCATATTTCTATTTCCTAACGTTGAAATTATCAAACATTCATTGAAATTCCCTCGAAATAACCTGTAGATAACCTGTGCACGTACGTTCATTACATTTGTTTAATATTTTTCTTTTGCGGGCCGTCATTTTAGCGGACAATATTATCTTCTAGCGAGCGAGCTATCCAATATAATAAAAACCGAATGATTAAAATTATCAAGGTATATAATATATATATCGGAAAATTATATTAGACTTGTTCTTCTAATATTTTATTGGATATAATTCAAAATTACAGATTTGACATATTTCGATTGAAATACACGATTCGTAGTTGTTTAGTTCGATCAGTATTTTTTAATAATACAATACACACTATAGTGGGTTGAAATTAAATTTAAAAATGCTCATCATATCATTTTATTTTAGAAGTATGACATGTAACGGGCCACCTACGTTAGCTGGTCGCGACTTGGGCATTCCGCTGTTATATAATAATATAATATACTGATTTTATTGTTTTCTAGAAAAAAAAACTCTAGACGCTTCTTTTTTGAGTTCTGCGAAAAAATCCTAATAAAACGTCAGGTACAATAATTTGAACGATCGTGTATCGAATTACACTGCACATCAAAACGCAGACGAGTCCGAGCATAATAAAATATAATATTGTTGAGTGGAACACCGTCGTGTTCATTAAAATGACATCGCAGAGATATTGAAGGATGTCTGCCGGTCGAAATTTAGGTACCGTGTTTTAGTTACCTACTTGAATATTCTGTTTTTTATTTTTATACGCCTATAGTCGCCTTGTCTTTTTTAACGCGGTTAATAAAAAATACGGTACACCACTGTAGTTGAACAAAA
The DNA here is from genome assembly GCF_020184175.1 of Aphis gossypii. Classification (NCBI taxonomy): domain Eukaryota; kingdom Metazoa; phylum Arthropoda; class Insecta; order Hemiptera; family Aphididae; genus Aphis; species Aphis gossypii. Next base: position 61,519,886 of record NC_065533.1, read on the forward strand.
CACGTGATATTCACCTCAAGTTTTGTAATAATAATTTTAATCTAAAATTTTATATTTTACTTGAATTTTTATTAAGATACGGTTTTTTTCTTTTCGAGAAACACTAAAAGATACTTTCGAGAAACTCTAAAAGACATAGTTCGAAGTGTTATATAACGCTATATTATTAATGTCGGTGTACAACTGTACCGTCTGTACCCATTCGAAAAAATAAATATCGGAAATATAATTATATTATATTATATGAGTATATCTAGTTTTAACGTAAAACATTTCAATGGCTTTAAGGAGCTCGCGTGACTGCTTCGTAGAACTATTACAATTATAATAACTTGTACGAAATATTTATAACAATAATAGGTACATTGTATTTTATCAATTTTTACCTTTATTTATATGAAATAAATTTTTAATTAAATCAAAAATTTCATCCAACACGATCAAATCACATTTATTTTTTGTTCATAAAATCATTTTCATAAAATTTTCATATAATTTTCATAAAATCGTCGAGACACGTGTATTAATTGCGTTTTATAAAATAGCAATTGAACTTCAATACACCGTCACGAGTCAGTGACCTATAGTGGTAAACACTTTTGATGATGTAGTACGGAATCGGTCTGGAAAATGTTTAGCTATATGTCCTACAGGTATGACTTTTGGCCTGTTGACTTGTAGTGGAACGACATTTTAAGACGACGTAATAGCCGTTAAAATAGTATATCATCAACACAGCTTTTTAAATTTTTATGCTAAACGATCAAATTGATCAATATTTAAATTTTAACAGTGTTAATTTTTCATTAGACTATAATAACTTGTAAGCATATACTAACGGTAATTTAATTAATTTTAATTTGTACATACTGTTATTACTTATTATTGATGTTAAAAATTAAAAGTGACATTGAACTTTAAAGTTTAAATAAATAAATAACAACACTGTGCAATTCAGTCGTATAATATTTTAGATAGTCAATACGAAACGATATCTACTAATGCTTTTCTCAAATTTCCCAGTTCAAATAATTCAACAAACGCGTTACGCATCAGTTTAATGATTGTGTAAAGGTTTTAAGCAATATTTACTCTCTTCGTTTGTGTAACCGAACTCATACCGTAAGTTTTCATACCGATATTTATATTTAAAGTATACCACAAGTATGTGTGACATCATTTTCCGCGTTTTGCATTTTCATAATTATTATTATGACTAAGGATCCGTAAATAGCTGCAGGTACACTTTTCCGTATATAGTTATTACTATATTTATATTGACCAAACGTTATTTAATTTTATTACACGTGTCCCACACGCGTAAGTTAATTTATTCGAGTGCGCACATACGGCACAATTAATCTATTTAGCAAAATGTAATATGTTTTGAGATAATTGCATGCTCGTAAATGCCGTCCTCGATGTTGTTTTTCGTACCGCCGATTTGTTATCGGAATCATTTTTGCGTACGTATGTGTAGACGTCTGGGGAACGGATTTTTCCGTTTTTAAATCGTATATAATAATATATAGTATAGAAAATTATTATCAATCGTAATATTATATATAATTCTACAATCTTATTCAAGTTTCGATGCTCGACTTTGCTCAACTCTCTAAGAAATTAACTCGACGCACAAAACAAAACTTATAATCTGTGGGTGGGCGGGATACGAACAAAGACCTCTATATACCATTACAGACGCTCTCGTCAGACTCCTCTCAGAGTTCTTATCTGCTTTTTATTTTGTAAATAATACGAGTCGCAACACGCCGTTGTTTTAACTCTCAAAACGATCAGCTATTCCAATATTTTCGTATCCTCGGAATTATAACATCTTACCTATATTATATACTCTAAACTCAGAGCCAATCGATTTTTGTGCACATATGCATACGTAATAGTGCGTTTAAAAAGAACATATTATTATTTATTTTTTCAAGATTTTACGATAATAATATAATAATAAAGGACACGTGTCTATATATATTTTGTACATTTCAAGGAACTCTTATTGAGTGCCACGTTATTATTCCTATACATCTTTTCTCTGCTATAATGAATAATTAAAACCGTAATTTCTAATATACTATCGAGTAAAATAACCTCTACTACAAAAGGATTCGAACAATTTTTCTCGTAGGACGTGACCCATAAAATATTTGAAAGTTAGATTGCATAAATATCATATATTATAAATGGAGTGTGTAATAATATCGTAATATATATATTATTATTATATTGTGTGTGTGTGTGTGTGTGTAACTATCAAATTACCCGAGAGAGAGAGACTGTCCTAAATTTCTGGATAAATTACACATAATATGGTGGAATCAATCCGGGTACGATATTTTCGAAGAATTCATAAAATAATGCGATATCGATTTTATTCGTTGTCTGAGCTAGTGTCGCCACTCGCCTGCACGCGGTGCATAAGCTTTTTACAAATAATCATTCATTGTCAATGCGGTTTATAATATCGTCGTAAATTATGCATTGTTTTTAAATGCGTTCGTTGTGTACGTGCGACTCGTGCAAAGTTCGGTAAATACGCGGGATTTTGTGTTAAACGAGTAACTCATTATTAAATAGACACGGCAGATCATATATAATATTGTAATCCAACAACTCGTCGGTACACAGTGACTCGAATATTCGATTGTTACAACTTGAGAAATTTCGATTTATTTCACCATAAATTTTAAGAATAGTAATTTGCCCCGGTCGTTTGCGGTCGTATATATATATATACGACGCGAATCACGCGAATATATAAAGTTTTAAAAACTATATATATATATATATATATAGTGTCTTGAAAAATTCTTTCTGCCATCTTTCACCCCGTCCTGTTTACCAAGCAGGTATTACCTATATAATAATAATAATCTTGCTTTCGACGCGTATGACCACCGACGGTAGACGTCAAATTCTTATACTTGTTCGAATGTCATAAAACTATCTAAAGTTTCGGTCGCTGAGCTCGACGACGAATTATTTATTATATAACAGTCGAACGACGATGGCATAAACGTCATGCGATTTGGTGTTTTATATTATAATACCGAGTGAGTATTCATTGATTCATGGTATTTACGGTTTATACCCACGCTATGTAACAATGGTACTATTTAATATTGAAATAATTTTAAAAAAATAACAATAAACACATATTTTATGCGGTATTATAAGAAAATCTGACCGCATTCGCTCGTTGTACAATTCGAAACCCCGCAAAACTCCCACTAAACACGCCAATGCTCCGAACCTGCATAATACAATATTTTTCGCCATTCAGCTGCATTATTCATACTTACGGGCGCGTACTTGCATGCCGTTTTTTTGTCCTTCTTTGGGAATCGTCAGTGAAACGTTTATTATAACGTGATATTGCTCGTATGACTTAACTGCCTTCTTAACTTAGCTATAATATTATGTATTTATGTATACATTATTACTACAATAGTAATTAAACATAAGATATGTACAGAGCCGTGTCTAGTAATTCAGCGCCCCGGGGCAGAATTTCATTTGGGGCCATAGCGGTAGCGTATTAAGCGCAAATAAAGACGCCCCCTTACTTTTACAAAATTAAGGCGCCTGGGGGCAATTTTAACCCCCCTTAACACGGCTCTGGATATGTAAGACTTGCACGTTACAATAAGTTTTTTATTGTTTTATGATATTTATTATACCTCTGTTGTGTTTTGTTTCTGTTTTTTCTGTTTTCCACTCCACTATAGGTTCGGTCTTTGTTTGGAGAATGAGAAAGAATATAAAGTGATTTATTCAACGCAAACCAACAACACCCAACGCTTAACTCCGGTACACAAACACACATTGTCGTTGACGTTGCCTCAGCCCTGAATGAAAAAAAAACATTCGACAATATAATCTACTCTACTATTATTATTAATTTTTTTTCGTCATAATTATTATTATTATTATTATTTATTATTTATTATTATTATTTGCAGTTGCCATATAGTACGTATTGTATATTGTAAAGCTTATTATTACTGCGATCGTCGGCCTCGATTAAACAGCACGAATGGTATGATAATATAATATTATATTATGTGTGACGTGTGAACGGGCGACTATCAGAGTCGTCGCTGGCGATCGGTCCACAAATAATAACTCTAAACGCGTAATTATCTGAATCGTCTAAAATCTCCGGTAAACGTATAGTATAACATTAATATCAATAAATCAATAGGTACCTACAAAAAACATATTATTTATATTTACGCCTTTAGATTCCAGTCTCGCATAAAATGCATTTTTTTTAGCCATGTGCAGTATAAAAAACATTATTGCGTCCCACACTCTGAGAATTATCCACTACCTATCCGCATTATCCGGCGAGTCTTAAAATTATTTTTGCACTCCGTCAAAACCTTGACATATTAATTGAGCGTTATTATTATCATGTTATTATCGATTTTTCGACTCTTATTTTTCCCGTTTTCTATCGATCATATAATAACATTTTTATGTTTTATTACTCGCACCCACTCTTTCAATATATTATATATTGCTTATGTATATTATATATAGTTAATAGATCTGCTTCCCTCCACCATCCCCCTTATGGGGGGTTGTGTTTATACACACGCGGTCTGACACCGGGTCTTTTATCTCTCGATAAAACACGTGACGCGTACGACATAATATTATTATTATGACGTGTTCCACAGAATTCATCATAATAATAATATACACCGGGCGATTCGACAAAAAACAAACAAAAACATATTCATAAAAACTTCGGCTAGTAATTTTCGATGAAATTCCCAAACGATGCAAACTCGATTATAAAATACACGACGTATCTATATTATTACTAAAATTCTACTATCGTCATATTCTTATTCTTCTTATTACTTTTATTATTGCCTATTAATTTTATTTATTATTATTTGTTTTATAGCAACGTCGTCGTCATCGGAACCACAGCGACGCTGTATTATGTTATTACATTTTTTTTTTTCGTTTTTCTTATTCCTTTATCGAGATTAAACAACAATCGAAAATCTTCACGAGATATCAACGCCAACGATTCGTTACGGTCTATCGCCAAACTCGATTCGTCAAAGCAAAGATCGATCTATAAAACGAATCGAAAACGCGCGATATTGCGACGCGCGTTTAAGCCTTATACGACAATAATGTATAATATATTAGGTATATAATATTATATAATAACGATCAGTGGCGTGCTTAGAATTCTCCCTCTCACCCCGTCCCGTTGACACTAGATAATTAACCGAATTTTGAATTCATCGTATGGCCTGTTTATCGTACAATAATATGATACCAGCACTAAATATGTATATTTTATTGGACGAATAAGACGGTGACGAGCCATCTATAGTGATATCTATATTGGACATCGAAAGCTGTCCACAGATTACCTATATACAGTCGATTCGGAAGTAGACATTTTATAGAATATCAGTATAACTATACTATCGGATATCCATATCCGACGTAGGTACTTACTATACGCGCAATTTTTCGACACATTTCGTTTGGTCGTGATCAACCTGCACCGTCCGTCGCAAACTGCAATCAATTGTAGATATAATCGTTTATAAACCCCGAAATTCGTCAAACGGATCCCTAACGCGAGGATTACGCCACTGATAGAGCAACATCGCAATAATATTATATTATATAATAATATCATACAAAACGTCGTATGACGTGGTAGAATAAGCTGTTAGAGCTAATACTTATAGGTACTTATAATATTAAATGATCTGAAACTACTTAGTCGGACACGATACATTGTCGAGACTACGGTTTTTGATTTTGTTATTGTTCTATAGTTGACGAAATACATCGACCGTCTTCGAATCCATTAAACGGTGTGATTGTTCACTTCGTTCGGTCTTAAACTTATATTATTAAAATATAATATATTATCAAAACGTTCTTCTTTCTCGCGGTTGTATTACCAATAAAGACATACTATATTTACTTATATTTAACTCGGTTATCCGTCCACGCGATGGACTCTATAAAATAATCGGAAAACCATAGTTCCATGCGCCAGAAATGTACGTTTCAAATCTTTGAAATATTTCCGTGGCCGTAAACGCGATTATATTGTATAAGTTGTCGGACGAATTCGATCCTCGACACGTTTATATAACAAATCACTATTACGTTTAATTATTCATTATAATATATTATATTATATTCTCGATTATTATTAATAAAGGGTCTTAGACTTGTGTTAGTGTACTATTATTCAAGATATTGATGTTTTTAAATATTATATAAAATAATATATGTCATTATAAAATAAAATTGATTTTAAAACTACATTATAATTTTATGTGCGTTACCACACGCACACTTATATATATAGGTTGCGAGTGATATAGTTTATGTTTGTAGAGGCTTACAAATTCCTAGAATTATTTTAGCTTAGGTCTACCTCCATATCTTTGTATTATGATATTATAGTTTTAAAGTTTATAATATCGACTGCTGTCGCGTAACATATAACTATATTATAAATTCCTTAATCGCGCATATTAAACATTTTATGACAATGCAGGTCTGGATTTAAGTAAAGCAATTTCACTCAGTAAAATCAACTAGGTCACGTAAATAAATTAACTTTTTGTAAATTTAAATTTAAATATTACATAATATAAAAACAATACAAAAATATATAAATAAATAAATAAATATGGCTTTCGTTTTGATTAAAAGTATAACTATATGACTGGCCTCTTTTCGCGGTTTCTAGGGAAACACTTTTTTACTTTTTTTTTGAATTATTAACACCATTCTGTGTCTGCGATACATTTTCCCTTGAACCATTTGTACATCAAACGCGTGTTCAGACTATAACCGCTGAGATCTACAGAGTTGTTCAAAAAGTTCGGATTCTGAAACAAAAATTAGTTTTTCGTTTATTAATCAATCTAAACGATATACAGGCTATAGTCTTATATATTATAAATAATACACATTTTCGACACTCGATTTCAACATAGCTCTCTATGGCTACCTTTTCGTTTTTTTTATGCGCTGTGTTTTGGTTTTCTCTATTTTATAATTTTTTTTACACGTAGTCTGTGAATCTTTAACTTATGCAATTTCATTGAACACCGTTTGGCGTAAATTCAAAATGTATAATAATATATATATTAGTAGTCGTCGGCGATGCAACAAATCTACTATACAATTCATTAATCCTATTCATAACATATATTATTATTATTATCGTGATAACTTACAAATTTCGGCGGGAATACTCTTTTGCAGTCATGTCTGTCGATATATTCCCGATAAGCGTTTGTTAATTGAACTTTCGTGTACTCGTCCATGCAAGGACTGCACAGTAGACAGTCTTCCGAATCGCACGAATTGCAATTCATTTTAGCGCACGTTTCCGGGTATGCCACGATATTTTTCGTGGACACTGCCATACTAATACTCTTTTCTCTTCTAAACATACAAACCGTACATAAAATATATTAGAAAACGTGTTAAGTAGAAAAGCAGCTAAGCCGATAAAATTAAAAACAGTAATTAAAATTATATCATTTAAACATATTATATATAATAAACAGTGGAAAATTCATAAACCGCACTCGACGACAAACCCAAAAAAAAAATTTCTTTATAATTTATTAAAAAATATCAGGTACTACTATATAATAACGACGATACTTGCCTTAACATTGTACTCCAATTATTAATATTTTACTCTCTTGGTTATACCGATTTACATCACTAAAGGTGTTTAATGTATAGTATTTATATTATTTACGTGTAATAATAGTTAGATACTTATTCAAATTTAAATACAAATCATAAATCATAATATACAAAATTCAATAATAATTTCATCGTTCTTTATAATTTATTAAGTACGTAAAACGAAAATGATACCACATTTTATTTATTCTAAAACTTTCCTAGGAATAAATGTGTTCAACCATTTATTATTAAAATACTTCCAATTAAGTAACGCGTAAGCAAGCATTGCTCTTGTTTACGGTCTCTATAATAACAGTTCCTCTAATTATTTAACCTAACCGTCTTGTAATAATTAAGACTTGAGACATTCTACAGGTACATCATCAATGTGCCAGTCCACTTAATAATTATGTAATATCATTTTTACTACTATTATCAAGTCGTATTTATTTCATATTTTCTTTAAGTATTTAAAAATGTTTATTATTTCTAAATGCCTTATTAAAATTTGCTCTAAAACAGACTTGCTCACATTTTTACAATTGTTTAGTTATAATTGTTCTAAATAACCGTGACAATTGTATACCTAATACATGATTTAAAAATTCACTGTACTAATAGAAACTTTTAGGGTTATTAATGAGTATAGTTATATCGGTACTATATAATAACAGAAGCAAATATACATTATTACCGTTCAAAATGAGTCAGGCCAACAATAGCAAATAAATTGAATAACACTTGTTCGTAAAGTAAACGGTTTGGTCGGTAATGAGCCGATGACAAATTTGGCGACATGTTGACCTGAAAACAAATTTTACAATTAAAATTTAACATAATTATAGTCATATTTATTTGAATTTCACAAAAAAAAAAATTATCATTAGATTAACTTGAATCCGCGATTAACTCACCTCCATTATGTACACCTTTAGATCGTCATCTACAACAAAATCAAAACGTGCCATTTCGAAAAAATTCGTTTTCGACTTATAATTTTTCATTAGATTTCTTATCTTTGATTCTTTTTCTAAACATACAACCCGTATGGCGTCTTCCAATTGGTCCCAAATTTTCGTGGCATCTCTTCCTTTAAACAGGAAAAAGCGATATTTCAATTATCAGTCCAATTCAACCGTATATTAGTTCCGCGGAACGATGATGGTCACCTTGAGCTTTCAAATGAGCTTCGACAGAAGCTTTCATCGAAGCGCCTTGGTCAACGTAATATTTTTTTAGAGACGGAACTTCCCACGTTGGCAAATAGTCATCTCCTATTACGTATTTATCTATGTTGTCGGGATTGAACGGATGATATTTTTCTGGGCAAAATCTAGAAATACGTTTAAAAATATAAATATTAAAACGAACTGCGTTACGTTCTACACACTTATAGTTACATTTTTTTCTCGCAATCAAAACGAAACATATACCTACTCATAAATAATATTATTATAAACATAAAATAGAAAGTAATCGAGTTAAGGAAGTCGTCACATTAATAAGTTTTTTTAAAATTATATTATTTTAGTGCGTCTTAACGCCATCATCGTCCGTTATTAAATGACATTATAGAATTCTTAAAAATTAGTAAAATTTTGTTTAACCAACCTTGAAAATGACCACACGTGATCTGTATTTTTTAAGACATCATACTTAGTTTGCCATAACTTACCTAAAATATCGTAGAATATTCGAACACAGAAACTAATTAAGGCATAAAAGGACTAATTACGGTTGTTCTCCGAGATATCAGGATAAAAAATAATATATAAACCATAAATAGTAAACTGATCTTAATTAATTTTAATAAAACAGTTTATAATCACTTTAAAAACTGACACGTGTAGGTATTGACCTCATATACGTATAATGCGTATTATCGAGGAAATTTACTTATTTCGCCTTATACAATATTATTATAATAATTATTAAGCCTACGATTTCACAGTATAGAATTGAATATTGTTTTTATTTTATATAAAAATAAATTATAAATTACTCAGAATTCTATTCTGTTGTGTGATGATTAATGACAACTATATAATACGTATAATATAATATAGTTTATAGTGAATGTTGTTTATATTTTAATAGAATATTTTATTTGTATCAGCCATTTATTTTATATTATTGCTTTATTATAACTCTAGGGTAACGGCTGAGTATGTATAAAATGAGACTGAGCATCAGTTCAAATCAGAGATTGTATTTTGAACAGAAAACATCGACCGATCAAATAGTCTATATTATCTACGTAGTATTACTATTAAGTTTATAAAATTATTTATATTATTAGAATATTTTATTTTAAGTTACATTTATGTTTGTTTGACAGTTTAAAATATATAATACCTACTCATAGTTTATTTTTTATTTATATTGTAGATTTTAGTCTAAGTTTATTATTTAATTATACATAGTATAATATTATGTTATTTATTTGATGCTTTAAATATTTTATTGTAGTTGAATCTATTAAAAGTTTACTCATTGGAAAAAAAAAATTAAATACCTACATTTAATTTAATAAAATTATAAATGTGTTATTATATTACATAAAATATAAACTTCAAAAAAAAAAAAAAAAAATGATAAATTTCCTAATGAAAGACGGTAAGTATAATACAATATTAATTAAACGTAATTTGATCATATTAAATTATTATATTATTATATTATTATGTTACTGAAATAATATCGTAAAAACTAAAATTAAATTAAAATATTTTAATATTAATTATGTGAACATGATCACTTCATTATATTTATATAAAAAAGTTAATTAGTTTCATTAAATACTTAAAATGCACAAACTTTCTTAATTTTTTTATGTAGTTTTTTTTCTAAATAGTTTGTATTTTTTCAGTAGTTAAATAAAATGTATGAAATAACTTTATTAACTTGATTAATCAAAAAAAAAAATCTTCGTAACATTATAATATAACAGTCACACTCAACTTGTGATCCAAAGTTTTTTTTTTTTTTTTTATTGAGAAAAAAAGAAAATTGAACCCGATTTAAAATATATGATTAATTATCAGAAAACCAACAATTTTTTAGTATTATGAAATTATAATTTCAATTTCAATCATTTTCTTTCTTATTTGTAACCTCAACCCTTATACCGTTCCCTCTAAATAACACGACAAAATCAACAAAATAATGTGTTTGTTATAGTCAAAGAAAAAATATTATGGCATGTACCTACGATCGAATACTATAAAAGTTAATACTCATATCATACACTAATAAATTTCGTGTAAACAAACATTTTACGAAACGAACGCGACGCATACGTACAGGTATGTATACAGATAATAAATGAACACATTTTATGTGTAAGTTCGACCAAAAAGTAGTGTATACATTATTATATAGTTATAAATGAAACCACCTGAAAAACAATAATATTATGTACCTGAATAATATGTCCCCGTTGTATATGTAAACCCTAAGAGGATCTATGGAAGTAATAATTGTGTATACTCCGATATCAAATTTATATCCATCAATCAACAGAGGATTATCAATATACTCCTGGATAAACGTCCCAGTTGAATTGAAGTCCAATTCTTTAATTGATTTAATTTTTATACCTCGATGGTTGTTCTGTTTTTGAACGAACAGTTTATGAGGATATTGTTTGGCCTGAAACAATAACATCCCAACGTATTATAAAACAATAAAATTATTGAGCTTAATTATTATCGAAGCCAATAGCGCTTATTAACAAGCATTAAATATATTATGTAACGCTATAGTTATTTAACGTAAATGTATAAGTGCAGCAGAGAAATCAATAATTGTGCCCTGCTTTTTGGTTGATATCACAAATTATTAATTTTTTTTTTTTTTTTGTATATAAATATACATTTTTTTAAACATTTTTAGATCATAGAACATGTTTTCTGTGAATTTAATATTATTATTTTCTTGTAATCGTGTATGTATTAACCATGTTAGTTGAAAAATGCATTCAAACAAAAGTGCCAGTAAAACTTTAGTTCTTAGAAGTTAATTTCAAACAAAAAATGTTAATTGTATATGTAGTACATTCTAAAAGTTTTTGGTATTATTATAAATATTTTCTATCAAAGTATTATAACGTTATGGTGCACATAAATGTTTAATGGATCCATTTATATTCGAAGATCTGAAATATAACTTACAAATGTGAAAAATTTTGATTTTTCTAGCGGCATGTGAAAAGCTGGAGGTACGTATTTTATGTCCGATGTCGCCAAATCAATTTTATTGGTAATAAAACCTACGCCAGGGAAATGGTTGACCTTTAACAAAACAAATAAACATTTTAAATATACGTATTAACTAAAATTATACTAGCGATTAATGTATTATTTAAGACTTAATTTTAGTTTTAGAAGTACCTATTATCATACAATAACAATAATTATTTATGATGTTATTATCTAAAAACTATAAAGAAAAGCGTAAAAATATCAAAGATTTCCCATAAAACAATGAGATATGATATTCAAAAGTGTTAAAAAAATGTTTGTTATTAATTTTTCATTACACATTTATTTTTAATAACAATTCATAATTTGTTATTAGTATCTTAAAACTCTTTTTTACTACTCGGGTAAAGTACTTAAGTGATTAAAAATATATTTTAAAATCCAAATGTAAGTATACAAAGATATATTAAAAAGAATTATAACGTAAAAAAACACGTAATGATATGAATAAATAATTTCGCACATATTATATTGATAATGATTTACAGAACTTATATGAAACTCAAAACTCGTTTCAAAATAAATATTGATGGAACAGATTAATAAACTGATTATATCATATTATAGATAAGAACCAATCTCTCGATGACGAAAAAATAATATATACCTACCTATAGGGCTATAATGCTAAATATATACCTAATGAAAATATTTTGAGAAAATATATTATAATAAATAAAAATGTTGTACATTTTTATAATATGATAATAATGAGTGCATATTATTATTGTTAATACTATTGATAATTAATATAATATTATGTTGATACAATATAATTATTACAGAAAACTAAAATAATATTGCCCACGTTTTAAATATGAAAAAATATAATTTACTCGTCCCGTCAAATAAAAAAAAAAGTTTACTATAATAAAATCATTTGCCCATATTCTCGCGATGACGGCCAATGGGTACATAATATATGATATTTGAGGTCGATAACGCGTATATCTGAATAAAAAATTACCGTGTATAATAAGTGATAACATTACTGAGCGTGTAAACACGGCGTGTAGAAAGTTTGAACGTATACACACTTCGCGTCATTTGTATTTAATGAGAGATTGTTTTTGGCAGATATACGCGGGCAATATAATATTATAATAAAACGTTGAACATCCACTGATATCTTACTTTTTGGTGAGGTTTCAAATCGGAAAACGTGATCTTGTCGGCGTACGTTTTGAACGGATATTCGTGAGCCCATATAACGTCCCAGTCCACTTTTTTATCGAACGGTCTTCTAGTGTACCCGTAAACGTTGAACACGTCGAAAACGTGCGTCAAATGTCCAGCATCGGCCTGAAAAACGATCACAAAATCACACTTCTGACAGACACTCACACAATATATACATGACAAATGTGACGATTGTAACGTTGAAATCGTATACATAAACAATAATACTCGGCGATTGTAGCACGAATGAACCGAAAAATATCTTGGAAAATAAAAGGAACTAAATCTGTTGATTTTTATCTCGAAAAGATATAACAATACCGATATAGTGCGTATATTAAAGTACGTTTGAATGAAATCTTACACGTCGCCGTACATTTTCCGAGACTGTCGTGACGGTCATTATCGGTTCGCGCGGTATAAAAACACCGGACATGTAATGTGATTTTTTATTAATCGTCTTCTACGCGATTGTTAATAATCGTGAAAAAAAAGAATCCTACGCGCAATCCGTAAAAAGTTTTGTACCCGGCACCGTCGCCGGATATCGCGTTTAAGTCGAGTACTGAAACGGTAGGATTCTTTTTTTTTAGAAATATGCGATTTAATCGAAAAACCGAACACGACGATGAACACGTGGAAAGCGCATACGGTAAACGCGCGGGTCGTACACAGACATTCGATAATCTAGGTAAACCTATTATAAAATTATGATATTATACGCGTGGGAGGGCGAAATGTCTCACGTTTTTCGCCAGGACTATGTACGAGGGCCTTTTCGCCGCGTCCGCGTGCCACTGAGACGGCGGCGGCGGCGGAGGCTGTACCGCAAACGGCTCTCGTCCGTGATGGAACTTGTTGTGCTCGTACTGGATCCAGTTGAGTTCGAAAAAGTTGACGGCCAACAGGACGACGCACAGCAGCAGCATGAAGCCGACGGCCAGCGGCATGGAAAACCATCGGAGCCTCATCCTGACCGCCGAATCAGCCGGCGAAAATCGGAAAATCCGTCCGAGTCGTCCGGCGAATCGAATGTCACACACACGCACCACAGCGCACACGTCCGTCACATCGCACAGTCGTAATAGGTATGTGTCCACCGCCTACCTGTTGACTGCGGTTAGCGACGCGCGATCCACGTGGACCGGAGAAAGTAGGCCGACGACCGACGACCCGACGACCGCGCTCATCCTTTCACTCTCGTCGACTGCAAGTAATACATTATATACGTACATTGTATATATATATATATATTAACATAATAATATTATTATCACGAACGCGAGTGTGTGCAGGTTATTCGTATTCCGAGTGCAGTGCGCGCTGCTGAGTTTCGTATAATATGTAAAATTACTATTATACGGACGCGCGACGACGTCCGGTCTGAAACGTATTATTACTGTTTTACGATGCGATGACGTCCGCGTCGGGCAGGTGAGTTGGCCGTGAACGGCGACGGTCAAAACCGTATTCGGGATGGCATAAAACGCGAAAATCGTAAACGATTTTTTTTTATTCCGCGCACACCTACGGACGAGTTGGTGGGAACTGGGAAGTGGTACCGCGTTTGCAGGTTGATTCGTCTGCGAGTGCGAGTGATGTACTTTCGTGGCGGTCGACATCATTCCACTCGTCTGCTCCGGAGGTATATCGTTTATTATAATATTATCGACTCTCTCAAAACGAAGTTTCGTGCACGAGCGTTTATTCGTTCGTCGTCGATAGAAATCAGGAATTAGACGTAGTTGAAATCTATAAAATAAACATCGTATTATATTATATTATACGTTTAACGTTCTATAGTATCATTATCAAGCTTGTTTCCCCTTTATTGTTATATTCACAGTCTGTGCTTCAAGGGTACAATATAAGAGCATTGGTTAAAATAAATTAAAATACACGAATAAGCTCGATAAAAGCAGCCACCCAGTGATGACACTTTTAAGTGAATTTAAACATTAATTTTACATATTATATCTCTACACCAGTTGCGTTTTAAGCGCCTCGAAGGATTACCCGGAATAACATTTGATGAATAAGCTTTAATTAGAGGATTGGAATGAGTTTCGAGCCGATTATGGAATCTTTTATAACATAAGTTACTGCTTCTTCTTTTTAAGCTTAAAAGTCAAAACCTCCTAAAAAAATCACATGCCTGTAGTTATAAATGTGGTTATAATGTAACGATGTAACGGTATAATACATGACATATAATATATATTATATACATTGATATTCATACTAGGTTATACGATAATATGACGCACATTTAGTCTGTATAACGTATACGTCGTATTGTGTACTATATAATCATATTATATTATTATACTACTAATGCACATTGTGGGTAGATATTACAGAAAATAACTCGGCATACTATTGTGTTCGTTTCGTAGACATTCCAGTAGTCCTGCCCAAAGGTGTATAAATAAATAAATAACTGGAGGATATCCACATAGTCGGTTTCTCCGTATACAAACCCCAAGGCCCGTCTATAAACACAGATGCGGATTTTAATTGTACCTATACTATTTATACAATGGCAACAAAGGCCCAGGGCTGGAATAACCGCGGTATAGAAATAATAAGCTCGCCGTCTACAAGGTCTACAGTGAGAAATAACCAGGACTACGACTCACAATGGGAGACGGCGCATGTACCCGGCCAAATCTTCATATTTGGTGTTTCTGCAAGTTTAAAACCAAAAAAAAAACACGCTGATTGCTGCGGTATAACGAAAATCTCCGATTTTGACATCGAGAGGCTTGCGAAGTGTACGCTTTATTGATTTAGTCTCGTGATTTTCATACAGCTATATATTTAATACGTTTAACTATATATTATAATGGACGAAATAATGAACGAAAAAACAAATGTTTCTAATATTTAACATTTAGAAACTATGAATGACAGTCAGCTGAGAGTGCCAAAATCGAAACATGATAAAAATCGTTCCTACATAATATATGAAAACCGTAAGTCGACAGTACAATAATAAGCGATGCGCGAAGTGTTATTGCCAAAAGGATACACGTGCGAATTCCTGCAACAAAACATATTAATTATTAGTTCATAGTATAAAAACTATACAATCTGAACTATTATTATTATTTTTTTTTTTTATTAAATAAATATTAAGAATTTAAAAAAAGAAAAATTAGATCAAAACTAATAATTCGTAAAGTAATTATTAAAATTATTTATTTATTAATTTTTTTTTTTATTATATTAACACCTTTGCTACTGAATAAAACCATATATTGTTTTTGGTATTACGAGAACGATAAAATAATATGCTCGCGGTATGTCATTTATTAAATATTTAAACAGTCTCGACGCTATAATATTACAGCAGTGTGTGTAGAATATTATTTTATTTTAGAAGTGTACGAATTTGGTTTGCCCGTTACGGTGCCACTACATGTCAGCAGTGACCATATTATAATACCTACGCGTAGTCGGTATAGACGGTAGCTGTTTACATTTAAACATTCTATTTATTTCAAACGTAATTTATTAAATTATATTGTTACTGCATGGCGGAAATAACGAACGGTTTTTTTTTATCTCTAATGTATATATTGTATATGAATACAGATGAACACATAAATATTTGTGTAAAAAACCCTCGAGAAAAATAGTGCAGGCTTTTTATAAGTCAAACTCGAATGGTTTTATTAACGACTTAAGAATATTATCGTATACATGTTATACTATTGAATTCATAATATTGTATTATTTTACGGACATAATACGAATATCGTTTATTCTGTATAGTATTTGGCGATATAGCGAATGTTGATTAACGTTTGCGGTAATCATCGAATATCGATCGTTATTATTGATTAGTATTTTGATTTCACGTACAATCATCGTTCACACGTGCGTATCAATGTATAATTACCATGAAACATAAAGGCTTGGACTCTTTACAAAGGTTTATTATATGCAAATTATTTAATGCGTATTTTACACGTAGGTCGGGTACCTCTCAAAATCCACAATACGATATAATATATAGTTCAGTTTTCACTCACACTATTTACGTTTACAAAACTAGCACAATAACGTGAACAGCGGGGCACTCAATATACCAAACCCATGAATACGATCGTTTAAAAAGACGTTTTAATCAATACCTATACTTTGTCTAAACATATCAAATTTTAACAAAGATGTATCGAATTTGAACACATTCGAAAAAATGAATTTTATTATTTTCACGTTATATATAATATATATAATGTATACGCTTTATAAAAATATATACTGCGACTGCAACGGATTAAAGTTATTGAGTCCGATATTTTATACGAACGCTATGTATTCCTAAATCGAATCATGGTATACAGCGTGTCAAATTAGAGTAATATTTATTTTAATAAACTTGAGTGTTTATAGTTTCCATTAGTTAATCAAACAGTTATAATAAGAGTCTTAAAGACGTTTAAACAGGAAACGATACAAGTAAAATATTGTATTGACTATTGTCGTGTGACCATTAGCTGTGCAGGTTTTACGCCGATGGTTGCAGAATTCCTGATGGAACTCTCCGTTTGTAGATTTTTCTACAAACGAGATAGTATTTTTGTTGTATCGCATACTTCAGCTGAAGTTAGCCGCAAATGAGTTTTCGTCGATACGAGAAAGAATAAAAGGAGAGGACGTATATCGATGATGCCATACTGCAGTATAATGATGTAAATACCTAAGCGCTCGGAGGAAATATAATCTCATCGAACACGAATAATCTCCTTTCTCGTTGTACGCTCCGTTCCGCGATGTTCACGAGTTTACGTGCTCGTCACGAAATGTTACATATGTACTATGTTTTATGACTATCGCTACTTCGGTATTGTTAAAAACCACGGTGTGTTATACGCGTATTACGTGTCACTTCAGATATATATACATATAAAATACCGAACGAGCATAAAATAATATAAAGATTGCTGTGTGGTGTGTTTTAAGTATCTACCGAGCATAAAATTTGTCACTAAACCGAGTCCCCTATATATATATATATATATATATATATGCACTTAACATTAATGATCTAAATGAATGTGCCAGATTAACTAGCCTGCAGCTCGACTGGACAGATAATTCCGTAAATATAACGCACAAGGCGTTGCACTAGTGCAATTCAGCAGCATACACATATACTAAACGACAGAACCTTTAAAAATTGTTTCGTTAAGTTCGAGCAAAAAAATACGAAGAACATATTATTACTGATCAAAACGAATGCGTCATATCATTTTTTGTTTGTTTTTCGATTTTTCCTACGCACTTTAAAAGTGCTTTATGGTACCGAACTGTTGATTACAAGGCAATTTTGTAGTGATTTTCAAATTCGTATTGACTTATATTTTATAATAGCCAACTACAATCAAAGTCTAAATTCAATTCAAAAAGGATTCCAATAAGTAACGCAAGTACTATACGCAAGTGTATTATATTGGTACACACTGCACACTCAGAATTTTTGTTTGTGGCAATGGTAACTATTATAAAAAGCTCACTCATTTTTTTTAACTTTAAGTCTAACTAAACCTATGATCTATAACTTTTCTTGATTTTATTTTCACAGCGGACGCCACAACAAAAACCTTTCTAATAGATTTTTTATAACTACATTGCATATTTATTAGAATGCATACGTGTATTACATAATATATAGGTACCACAATAATACGTAAAATATATAAATACCTTTAATTTTTTTACGAAGATTATTTAATCCTTAGAAATTGTTTTAGTTCTATATTATTATATGTTTATAAATGTATGTATACATTTAAATTAAATACACTTTTTCTTGTATTTAACGATAAATAATGACATAACTATAAGAGCCTTGAACGACAGCCTACTCATCAGCCCTCGACTATAAATCCGGACCAATTCAAGAATATGGCATGTAATAGAGTATAAAAATTTTTAACGTATCTAAAAATGTTCAGTAAGAAGAAAACATTTATCGCCCACTCTTCACAAACAAATTAATTTATAAAAAGAAAATGGTAATCAGTCAAAAATGTAAACTAAACAAAGTTCTCGATTATAAAAAGATTATTGAATATACAGTAATTAAATTCATATTATTTTACATTGGGCACATAACATACACTCTTGAACTCTTCAAAATAATTGAACACAAAAATATATAATTATTAATTAATTTATAAGCAATCAAAACACAATAAATGCAGTCGATTTAACTTTGATTAGGTAACTGGTCATAAATAAATTGATTTTAAACATCCCTAAAAATGATTTTGGCTTTCTATAAATATAATAACAATACAACGTTTTTTTTAAGTAAAAACAATAAGGCTAAAAGGTTCCATTTAACTTTTGACGTTTGGAGGTAAAGTTTTAAAAATATCAAAGGTTACATTATAGTTATAATATTATATAGGCCTATTGCTCTTGTTATATAATCGTGGTCATGAGTCTAATCTTTCATTAATCATGACCCATGGTAATGTACTACATACATTTTTGTTAGGTTTCGAAATGATTCTTTTTCATATAATGGACAATACTCGTTTCAATGCTATCAAAACATTCGAAAATATAGTTTTTCTTTGTAAATGTATAAAAAAATAACTACATTATATTCAATTTATAAGATTGGTCAACATTTATTTAGAAAATTAAATTTAATAAATATTGTAATAACAAAATGTGATAGATAATTAAGTAGATCTCGTGTTACCTACAAACCTTTGTAAAGTAATATTTAAAAAAAAACAAATAATTTATCAATCAACAGATCTTACTAACATTAAACGTCACGTATAAAACAAAATAATTTATTACTTAATAGTTATTACATATAGTATACGTACATATTTAAAATAAGAATTTGTTTTTATAATATTTCATCACTTGCTTTTTTTTTTTTTTAAATAAAGATAGAAATAATGTATAATATTGTTTTGTTATATTATTTTTTTTAGCTTATGAGAATAATTTTTATTATTTCGTTTTGTTTAGTAAATGGGCATAGCACTTTGCAACATTAAAATTATTTATAACTTTTGAATTTAATTATAACTTGGGTTCACGTGTCATGTATTACACAATATGCTCCGGTACTCGTACGCCATATAATATACTTATATACCTACAGGGTCGGAGAGTTTTTTATATACACATACATGCAATATACAAATACCTATAAACACAATAAAATAATTAAAATAAATTATAAAATTTTCAAATGTATACGTCATAAGTGTACTATTTTTATTATTTATTTTTTTTTTGTGAGCGAACTAATGATTATTAAAAGTTAAAACGACAGTAATTTTCTAGAGAAAACACTTGCAGTATTTTTAGATTTATTTATGTTTTCATTAAATGGACCTCGTAATCGTCAAAGAAACCTTGTCCCGTTTTTGCGAATTTACACTAAAACATTATAATGTCCTCTCACATCTCCGTCGACCACCGTGTAGGATGTCTTTTGATGGTCTTTTGATGTGCATCGCCACAGTATGTCATATATGTACACACACACACGACACTCACACAATTATATCACACTTAATACATTATGTATGTTATATCGTATATGATAGGTTAAATTTAATTAACTTAGTATTTATTGATTATATTTGATTCGTTAAATATTTTTTATATTTTTATACTATATAAATATATAAAATATAATATATATTTACTAAATATTAACCTTTAATAGTATACGTTTAGCAGTATTACGATAATATATTTATATATTTGTTTTTAAGTTTTACTAGGTATAGGTAATTATTAAATTGCAATTCTTAGTTTATTGTGCAGTGTTGAATTTAACCTAATTAAATTAAATTTTACTCATTTAATAATGAAAATGTATTTTTTAATAGGCATTGCATTTTAATGTTTAAAAGTATAATTTAAAAGCTACTTCAACAGAGAGCATCGAATAACATATTTATTATTAAGTACCTAATAGCTAAGCGTAATAAGTATATGGAATATTTTAATAATTTAATTTATTTATAATTAAAATTGAATTAAAGGTAAATAGAATAAGTTAAGTTAACCTAACCTAATCTATATCATATATAATGTATTCAATGTAGCAAATATTATTATTTTAAATTAAGTTGATGGATATACTGATTGATATGCTTACAGGAGTCAAGGGAGCAAAAGCATGGCAAGCATATTTCAAACCCTAGCTGCAAAGTATTTAAACAATGACCCACCTACTACCCACCTACAAAATATAATATATAATTTAAAACTGTATGTTAATTTAAAATTTTTATTATAGGACATAGGTCATCATCAATTTAATACTAAAAAAATACTATACGATAATTAATTATACATTAATCCACACAAATTTTAATTTTAAAGTTCAAGATAAATTTCTAGAGCTAAGCAATTGCATTAGGTACACGTCGTTCACCGTGTAGTCATTACAAAGGAGTATAAGGATCGGTATGACAATTATTATTTTAAATTAAAATAATTACCATAACTATACCTACTAAACAACAAATTCAAGTCACACGTTGGAATTAAATTAAACAATTTAAATAAAAGTAAATTGGTCTATGGGTAAATTATCCAAATAATATTACATTAATTTAAATCCAATTTTTGATAAGAATACAAGATTAATATTACTAGGAGTCCCTTAAGGCCTTAACCGAGCAATTCAATTTTAAATTAAAATAAATACCTATCTGCCCATTACACAACAAATTAGTATTCACTATTCAGTATTCAGATTTATTTAAGATCCTTCATAAAACGTATTAACTAAATATTAAAAGAAACCACTTTAAAAAAAAAGAAAAAAAGAAGTAAAAAGATAATTGATGGTATTGATCTATGGATTATGATCTATACTTATCTATAACCTATTGATTCAACGCACAATATTTTGTTTTCTCTCTGAATCACATGCAATGTACCTAACAAATTTGCATTTGGCTGAACAGAATTTGTGTGTTATTTAATATTACAGTAAATTGACATTAAGCTACTACTTATGTATTTATGTTAAAACAAAGAAAATAATTTATATTTTATAAGTTGGATATTTTACAATATTTAAATTGTTATTAAAATTAAATGAATATGTAAAATATTACAATTTGTAAATGCTCACTAAATCGCTCACTAAAAAATTGGAATAGGTACTGTGAAAAAACTCAATTAGTTTTTTAACTTTAAGTTTGACGATAAGCAAACTCACTTTAAATATAAATAAAGCTGATAATCTAACCTAATCTACTTTGAAAGCTTTTTTGGAGAGGCGTATCTATACAAATTTAATTATATTGTATAAAATGTATTTTTATTTTTATTGACACTCTGTTGTACGGTGAAATAAATATATTACTATTATTATTTTTATTATTAACACGATATTCGTTATTCAGCTATTCTGAACGCTAATTCGCCATGTCAATTGTTGTTTGTGTGTGGGTCGAAGAGAGAAAACCAATAGTTCGCTTACATCTGCATAATATAGGTAAATAAAAAGTGATTGAACGTCGATACGCAATAATATCCGCATTGACGTTTATTATTAAATTATTATTATTATTTTTTTTTTTTTGATTTGAACTATGTAATACACTATCAATATAATATATATAATATATAAATACTATTTCTTAATAATATTAATTGTTTGAAAATTTGTTATTGTTACTTATGTTTTGTTACAGATGATTGTGTGATGGTGTAATAATCCCTTTGCACTTAATACCTATCCCTATTCGGACAAGCCTGAATATAATTATTTTTATTTTTATTTCAACAGAATAATGGAAATTTATGGAATGAATTCCACTAAATATGCTCAAGTGTGATTTATTTACCCAACAAATGTTTTTTAATATTCATTTAATATTTACATAAATCTCGATAAACATTAAACATATACTACAAACATAAAAATACCTAAATGAAACACAACGATTAAAATTAAAATCGCGATTATATTTTCATAAAGTCCGCAGTTTGTTGCATTAACCATTTATTACTATTTAGGCATACTAGCTTATAGTTTACTAATTTCGGATTTCTACGGGGAAATAATAAACACGTCGAATATGAATGGTATCCACTACGATAGGGAGTAAAAATCTTGCACGATTTAAGAATTTTTAAAACCTTAAGCGTATCGCTAAAAAAAAAAAAAACCTCCGACAAAATTTACAAATTACCTATAACATTCAACGTTCAATTGGAACTTCAAAATATAAAATAATAATAATTACCTATAATATTTTCCAAAGTTTTTTCATATTAAATAACGGTTTCTTACAGTCGTACTCTTTTCATTTCTATGTTTATATAAAGCCACTAATATAGTAATATCTTACAATATAGGTACTTACTACTTACACTTATCGTAAAAAATATTTTCTAATATTGTGTATTGAAAAAATAGTATTATATTTAATAATTATAGTTGGGTAGTAAAAATGCAATTTATTGTAATGAATATTGTATACCTCTATGCAATGAACATATTATAACAATTTATGTAAATTAGGTAAGTAGGTAACTAAGTATTAATATGAACAATATAAATCAAGTAAACTGTACTTTGGATAAGCCAGTCATAATTTCAGTTCAAATTTGGATATTTTAGGGGCTAACTATGTACTGTAAGTGTACCTATAGGTATAGGCACATATCCAACAATATAATTCAAGTAAACTGTACTAGGTAAAATAATCAGAATGAAAAAAAATTATCAATATACCTGGGAGTTTAGGTAATAAAAATACTATTAATTATTTTATTTATTCAAATATTATATTACAGAACATTCATGATAAATGGTACTCACGAGTGAAATTTTATATCCGTGGGTATTTTTTACGATCATCGTCTTAAGCCGATAACATTATTCTAAATAAGTGGTGTACTTGTTATACATTTGTACAGACTTTTTCCTAGTAAAAAAAATATAATAATATAAAATCACGTCAAGGCTGGCCGGTGCTTCGTTTTTGTAACATTGATTATGGCAACAATCGTGTTTTAACGGAAGTACGCTAGGAGCATTCCTACTACTAGGTACCTACTTTTTTTCCGAAAATATTATCAGTAGGTGAGTTGCGTCCCGCAAAAAAAGATTCAAAAAGGGACCTAGCCTATTTGGGCGAATGTAAGTTCCTACACGATAAAATAAGGTACATATGTAAGTTCCTACACAGTAAAAAGCAGGTACATATGTAAGTTCCTACACAGTAAAAAACAGGTACATATGTAAGTTCCTACACTAAGTATATTATAAGTTATCAATTTAATATCAGTTATATCATATTATAATACTGTCATACATTTTAACCCTTTATTCTATATAATAAATAATTCTTTATAATATTTAATAATTTACCTAATAATAATTCATCATTTATTGTAAAGAAAAATATAAGTAGTGCATTTTATATAATATTTAATAATTTTAAAAATAATAATTGTAATATAATAATAATTCATCATTTATTGTAAAAAATATAAAGCAGTGCATTCTATACAATATTTAATAATTAACCTAATAAATATTATCAATTTAATAATTTTAATATAATAAAACAATAAAAAAAAAATATATATTATATTTTATGAGGTTTATTTCTGAAGCTTATAGCTTTAACGTAGTCATATTGATTAATTTGTTTAGTTGAATATTCTTTTATTTTTTTATTTATAAAATTTTTTTTCGGCATGTTTTTGACTTATTTTAATTACTAAATTACTCTCAGTTTTTCTTATTTTTATGTATGTATTAACTTGAAATAATTTGAGAATTTCGATAATTTTAAAAATATGCGGATGTTGATGATAAAAATTTGAATTAAAATCCGAATGAAAACTTTCGTATGCGTTTGTCGTGTGTATTCTATCAGAAGATTATTTAACCCATATTTTCGGTGGAAAAATACTATTATTTGTAATATAATTATCAATTAAATAATCACAAAATTCTGTGATTGCTGAATTGTCAGGTTTATCTGCCATAAAATTATCTGTAAAACAATCCTTCACTTCCTCTGGATTTAGAAAAGAATGTCCAAAAATATGTATCAACCATTTTCCTATATCGTAAACTGAATTAAATTGTGATGCATAATCTATATTTTGTATTTTACGAATCCAAGCTTGGCCAAAATGAAATCTACGGCCAAACACCTCTGTTTTAAAAACTCTATGTTTGTGTTATATGAAAAAATAATTATTTCACTTATATTTTTTTTTACAATTATTATATTGTTATATTACAATTATTATTTTTTAAATTATTAAATTAAATTAGATAGATAGCTAATAAATTATATTATATTATACAGAATAAAGGGTTAAAATGTATGACAGTATTTTATAGACGTGGATTGATAGCTTATAATATACTTAGTGTAGGAACTGACACGTGTACCTTTTTTTTACCCTGTAGGAACTTACACATATACCTGTCTTCCATCGTATAGGAACTTACGATTCCCCGCCCCTTTGCGTCCCAGTACCTATACCTTTATTTTATAACCTAATTTCGTGATATAATTGGCGTTCTGAAAATATCGATATTAATATGTTCATAAAAAAACACATTGATATTTATTTTAATTTAGGTATAATACAAAAGTTTCATAACATCATATTGTCATCATAGATATGAAATACATAGTGTAAGCAAGTTGTCATATTGTAATAATAGTTAAAAGTTCAATTCAAATATGGTATACATTTAAATGAAAAGTTTATTATAAAATTTAATGGGGAAATTTCGGTTTTTTTAACTCGATTTGTTTTTTTAAGAATTCTAATTTTAAATGCTTTTTTTATAATATTAATGCTAATTAATTAAGACATGAATATATCATAATGTATACAAAATTTAATTAATACGATAAATCACGATTGGTATAGACTATAGAGTATAGATTATAGATAAATATAAATTGTATCAATAAACCGAACTTTCTCTATCCCACAAATAGTGAGGTTTATTATAGAATAGTTTATGAACTATAGATTTTAGTGATTTAAGTAGATGGGTAATATCTATAATAACTTTACTATACAGCCGACTTGCGTCCCCAAAACGGAACGCAAGTTACCAGTCAAATTTTACTATACCTGAAAAATATAAGTACCTTTTTTTGGTACGCAAGTAACATGCATCCGGTACGCCAACAGCAAACGGTTTACTAAAATGTTTGCTCCTATAGCTAGCCTATAGGCTTTTTCGACGGTTTTGTGTTTCTGGTTTTCATTATATTAAATCACTTTTCGGACGCATCAAACGCCGCCATATCGGTAAACAGTTAACAATTTTACAATAATAAATAATAATAAAACTTCACGAAACTCACATTTCAATATTTTAAATCGTTACCAACCATATTATAATAACCGTCTTACCGAAAGTATTAGGTATGCGCCGTCGTCGGGTCTCTGATTTTCGTCCCGCCGCCGCGCTCGCGCCACTCGAGATAACAGCCGGTCGGCGGCCTACATCGTTGATAAGTGATAACACGGTGTTATCAGCCGCGTTTGTGTTGTGGACGCGCACGTGCGCACCGGCACCACAACATTGTAAATTTGTAATTCGTAATATTAAATAATAATATCGCGAGCTCTCGGGCCAGACGTTTTCCGAGGAAAATATAGTAAATAATATATTCGGCCGGTTTCGGTTGCAAGGCGTAACGGGCAAGACCGACGAAGACGACGATCTCATCGTCGTTGGCCTGCGCTCAAGTCTAAGCACCAATAGGCAATGATGACGATAATAATAACGACGACGCGTACACGTGCCGACCGTCTCCATCATTCTCTCGCGATTCACAAGTGTTCGCCGCCCGTTGTTTGGCCACCGGCCAGTTCGTCGTGAGATCCGTAGCGTCTTTTTTTTTATTATTATCGTTAAATTTTTTTTATAGCTTAACAGGACCCGATCGGATCCGAGTGGAGAGGAACTACTGCTGCCGCCGCTTTATATTATTATTAGCCGTTATGTAATATTGTTCGAAACCTGGCACGGTTCCCGGCATAGCTGCTGCCGCCGAGCGGTGGTAAACTTCCGAACAGCTAAATATAGAAGTAGTCGACTGAAGAGTCGCACCGACTTGCTCTCCGCTTCGGAAATTCAATACAATCGCTGTCGTCTCCCGAGTGTGTGCGTCCGGCAGTGCGTCAGAGTATTTATAATACATCGTAGATACCTATACAATTATTTTCTGTTCGTTTTTTTAATTAACTTTTCGTTTCAAAAGATGAGCGACGAAGTGCTGGAGTCGGTCAAGAAATGCGTGGGCGTTATAAAAGGTGCAAAGACGGACACTGAAAAATTCGCCGCACTGTTTATGGTCACTAAGACAGTGAAGGCCGAGAAATGCAACCCTCGCTCCAAGCTTGCCCTGTTCGAAGCCATCGAGTTCAAATTCATCAAGCGTTTGTTGCTCAGCGACGAAGTGCCAGCCGGCTGCCCGCCGTTTGTCTACAAGTCTGTGGCGATGAGCATACTCACAGCGCTGTGCAGTGTCC
Organism: Aphis gossypii; assembly: GCF_020184175.1. NCBI lineage: Eukaryota > Metazoa > Arthropoda > Insecta > Hemiptera > Aphididae > Aphis > Aphis gossypii. The sequence goes on from NC_065533.1 coordinate 61,547,593, forward strand.
AAGAGGTTGCCACTCATCAAGAAATATTACAGAATGTTGACGTGTTTCTAGATATTGTACTCGGCGAAGGCGATGAAGACGAGGACGAAGCAGACGAGGACAATCTCATGCTGGTTAATGAGGCTTACAAGTGTTTAAATTTTATTGCAACATTTGAACAGGGCTTAAAAGCACTGTTTGATGTCGACACGGTAGGAAAAATGTGTAAGGTGTATTCACAAAAAAGCTTTCAGACAGATGAAGCATTGTCATTGCTTGTGACTATCGTTGAAAAGTTTGGTCCACCTTCCTGGGAAAACAATGTCGAAAACTTTAACACACTGATGAACATCTTGGCTGTAGATTTTGAAACTGACCACAGCGAACGAAAATTTAAACTATGTTCAATACTTTCGCCTTTATTAGGCAATTGCCCAGTAGAAATTGTACAAAATTCACAAAACACTTGCGATAATGAAATATGGCCTTCCAAATTATTCTTAGGACTACGAGACATATTAACTAGTAAGCTTGTTAAAGCACAACGAGATCCAGCCATCAAGTTAGCATCACAGATGCTTACAACATTTGGTGCTGAATGGTCTCTACAAGATGAAGCCAAACCAAAAGTATTTTTCTTGATGTTAATACATTTGGCTTCGATTGAAATACGTATGCAGTTAGAAGATAAAAAATTTGAACAGGTACTTTTACTAATTATTATTTATTTATTACGTTTTATTATATTTTAAGTATAAATTGTTAGGCGTATACTTAATTACATTCATGATTACATTTTAGTTTAAAAAAATTAATTTGGTTTCTAAAATGTATGATATGTTTTTTAAATACCTAGGTACTTTTTTACATTAGTACATTAACTATTCATGTACAATAATGTTTTAATAATTGATTTAAGTTTTTCATAACTAATTTATGGTATTCAAGTATGAATAATATTTTAAACATTAATTGGATAAAATAATCTATTCAGTAATATAACTATCTAATTATAACAATTAAAAAAGATTTTTTGTAAAAAAAACTAACTGGCAAATGTTTACTTTTTATTTATTTTTTCTAAAATAATTGAAAAAAATCTCTATGAACCCATAACATTTTACATTGGATGTATTCCAATAAAGTATCAGTGCTGTGTAAAATACTGTAAATACAATTTATTACTATGTATTTTTGTGAAATTAATTTTATTTTTTTCTAATTTTAATACCTAAATATAAAATATAAAAGGGAAAATTAATGTATGGGTGAATTAATAACTAAAAACATTTTGTTAAATATATTGTTTATTATGCTTACCTATATATTTTTATGTATTAATTAATTTTAACTAAAAATAATTATTTATTTATTTTCAACCATACTTAAATTCTTTGTTTAAACTTTCTATTGTAAACTAAATCATATGTGTATTTACAGGGGTATTTAACAATGTCATAATAATTTTTGTTCTAAGTGCTTATAAAAATATAAAATACTTACTGTTTGGCTAATGTTTAGTATTTATATGGCCTATAATTCAACTGTAATATTTTATGAATTAATTTTATTAAATTCTTCAAGGTTAGAATATAAAATGGTTATTATGTTTTTAAGTAGATATTCAATATCTATAGACAGCATTATCATAATAATAATATATAATATTCATTGATGAATTGATATAGAATTTTTATTATGTTTGCCTACAATTTTAAAATAAATATTAATTTAGATAGTTAAGTGCTTATCATATTTAAAGCTTTGCCAGTATATTTGTTTTGTTTTTATATCAATATAATTTTAATTAATAATAAATTTATGAAAAAAAAAATGTACAAAATGTACAACCATATTTTAATAAATAAATTTTATTTTTTTTAGGTGTTGGCTGCAGAAAATTTACTTGGTTCATGTTTCACAATTCTAGAAATATCAATTGCTTTTCTATCGGCAGACACTTTAGATTTAGAACAAAAAGAAAAACAGCAAACATATACGGCACTTAAAGGAGCATTTACAGCAGTATTAAACGTTCTAAAAACATTGTCTGTATCTAAAAAACCCTTAGAAACCAAAGAAAAATGTTTTGTATGTTTAATGCTCATGTCACTTTCTGCGTGGTTGACATTAGAAACATCTGCAATGAAACCTGCTGTAAACAATATTTTGCCATTTGCTTTACAGATTGCCAATGAATCGTTTTTTGCATATCGAGCACGTTACATATCTGAAAATGTCAAATCTGAAGATAAACCAGTAACATATGATCCTTTGAGTTCCGTAGATGTATTGAGAGCATTTTTACCAGCGTTATGTCATATAACAGTAGATGACAAGGGCCGTGCTGTATTGTTAAAAATTAAACAAGAAGAGGTATTGCAAGAATGTTTGGCTTTTCATTGGTCAATTGCTCATTACAAAAAACCATTGATACCAAAATCTGAAAGATGTAAACCCAGAGGACCAGAACCCGAAATCCCAGCTGAACGTCTGAAAAAAATGGCTGACTCTAGAGGAGCAATTATTAGTATATGTAATACATTTATGAATATTTGTGTTCTAGAAGTAGATCATGTGAAAGATAGTCCATTATTTTTTACCCTTATGAAATTTGTGTTTGATAATCTACCTGAGTTAAAGAACAATCATGACAACCTCGTTGTATATGGCAACATGGCCGTTTTGGGTTTATTACTTCTGAAATTGAAGACTGCGTACATTAAGAAAAATGACTTCTCTATTTGCCGTTATATACAGTCAACCATTCGATTTTTATGGGATGCATATACAGTTGATGAAAACAGCAATAATTCACGATTTGCATTAGGCCAGTTGGTTGTGACTATGACTTATAAAGAATCGTGGATGGAGTTGCAAGAGTTGTGGTTTTTAGGCATGCAAAATCTTAGTGGCATCTTAACTCTTGTTCCATGGATATCAGAATTTGCAATCGAAAGTGGTTGGGCAGAAGGTATCATAGACATGTTAGTGAAAATTAAGCCGGGCTCTCTTCCAACCAATGTAAAATATGCTTATGAAGATTTACTATGCCGCCTCATTGATGCAAACAGTGATTTGGTAGCCACGCTCAAGAAAAAAGATGCTATTACTGCTTGCCGGGGTCATAAATTTATGGAATTAGGTAAAAAATTATTTTGAGAATAATTATATTGTAAAACCATTTGTATTTTATTTTCTATAGCATTTATACTTTTAAACATTTTCATTTTATTGTAAACAAAAAAAAACAATTAATTATATACTATAGTACTTGAGTCAAAAAGCATATTCAATTAAAGACTAATATTATTGATAAGGATAAATATTTAAAAATATATTTTTAATTTTATGAAATTATGAAACGATTATCATTTTTTATTTCTGTGTTTATTAAATTATGGCCTATACATCACTTCAAACGGTAATCTTTAATTAACTATTATTCCAGGTTAAAAATAGTTTTCTTTATGAAAATGTTTAGTATATATTTTTGAAAGTATTAGATATATTTAGTTTATAATATTATTATTATTATTATTACTATTTTTTTTGGAAAAAACATTTGTAATGACTGATATTATGTTTTTGTTATTTCATTCAAATGAATACAATTACATGAAACCAAGTTGCATTTCTATGTCAATTTGTACGGTGTTATTATTATATTTATGTCGCTGTACAACATACGTACCAAATAACTATAACTCATTATTGATTCTAGTCATTAATAATATTCTTACCATTTTTTGGTTAATTTTTACTCGTTAGACATATTATTATTATGCAGTTTATATTTTACTTACCTTATCCATTCAATATTGTAATCCAATTGTTGTAAAAATACCTGTGTAAATCGGTATATGAATAGCAAATATGAGTAACATTTATGAATCCATAACACTTGCTTTTTGAGTAATAAAAAAATTTGATGTTGAAACAATTTGATTACTAAACTTAGCCATTTATAATGATTATTAACAAACAATGGATTGAATAGTAATTCATCATAATAAATGTAGTATTAATATTTTTAACACATTGAAACAGCTGTCACACACAGATATTTAATACATTTATAGATTCACATAATAGATTAATAACAGTATTTTATTCACATTTGGCCAATGACATTTCTTCACTCTTTTTTTTTTGTATATACATTAGTATACTGTTTCTAAGTTATTTATATTGATAAATATAATTTTATTTTGAATTATATAATTTAAACACAACACTTCACACACAAACAACAACATACAGTCAAAGTACAGGCAATACAAATTATTCCTTTTTAATCACTTATCATTGTGCAATGTGCATATAATTTCGCTACAAAAATATGAAATACACACATCACACATGTTTACGAATAATTTGTCTAACAATATAAGACATTTTATCAATATTAATTAATTTATTTATTTTTATAAATCAATTATATTATTGCCTATATTAATTACAGCATTATGATACTTGGTTGTATAGTGCATAATATTAATAATATATACATACATCGTTTTGATGAGAATCTAATGTTTCTTATGTATATGTTACCTACTATATTAAAATAGGTATTATATTTATTTTTATGTTGTATAATTTACTGGTATCTATGGGTTTTTTTAAAAAAAATATATTTTGAAAAATTACTGAAATTCTAAATTTATCTTTTGAATTAAGGAACCCATAATTTTATTGAGTTGTTTTTTTTCTTTTACGTCGGTAGGTATTAATCTGTACTTATTTATTTATCCACGCATTTTCTTATAAAAGGTACGAATACTTCAAAATTTGTAACTTATTAATTAGAAAAGAAATTTCATCTATTTGGTAAGATGTACTCAAAAGTTCATCATTATTTGACTGGTTTCCACAAGCCCTATACTTTTCAACCTAAATCTACCTAATTTGAATATTTTTATACGTTTTTAAATTTTTATTTCAAAGTGTTAAACCGTCGGTCAACATGACAACAGCGTTCAACACTTCCAATGTAGGCAGGTACTATTAATATAATATGATTGCACATGTCTTGTTAGTGTACACTGTAATCTGGGTAGTTACCATAAACTGAAATATAAATCGTACAGGTCATTTAAATCGTACCTATATTATGCGGACACCAGATTAACAATAATAATATTATTATACTCGGTAACTTTCTTCTAAAATCTATAGACAATCGCGGTGCAATAAAAATGTGCTCTCCCAAAGTCCTCTTATGTTTTCGAATAAACTATTTTTAATATTATTTAGGTACTACGAATTAATAAATATTTAATGCACGCCATAGTAACTACGTGATATGCTTTATATTATACTTATAGTTAGGTACATATATTATTATAAATGTGTTATGGGTGTATTATTATTATCTTATAAACACTAATTAATACTAATAACATTTGGACGCGCAATACACCCACCTTTGACGTGTTTGTGATTAGGTATACAGTATAGTTTAACCAAGCTAAACGTGCAGTTAATTCATAAAAAGAGAACTTATATTAATTTTACGATTCGTTTTTTACTCAAACAGTTGAAAAAGAAAAAATGCAAAAATAGAGGTATTTCAATTGACAACATCATAGCGTTATTGGAATATAGAGATGCATAAGCTACTGATTTGATGGTCTGCTGCTGCTGTAGGTAGACAATAATGTATATTATGTACATATCTATGTATCTATGTATTATATTTTAATTTTATATCGGAAACGATTGCTTGTGCGGTGGGCACCATTGCGCGCGTTAACTAACTACCTACGAAAATATAACAATAATATTAAAAATACACTATAAAATACAAATAACAGGTGCCTATCTAAATATAGGACCATAATATAATCGCGCGTATAATATTATGTACCTACAATGATATGATTAGGGCTGAGATTTTGATACAACGTAATTTGTTTCTCTAGTGTTTTAAAACTTACCTAAGTAGCTTTTAAAGTATTAATGTGAAGCGGTTTATTTAAATTTTGCTTTTTCGACCAACTCATTGATAAAATTTAACTTTTAAGGTAATTTTTTAATAAACAATCCTACACAATGTTTTGTTTCATCAAAGTAAACGATAGACTACCTATAGACATGCGCAACACTCGTCGACCACCGTTCTTGTATCTACAAATTGTTAAAGAGACTGTAAAAACAATATTATTTTAATTTATTTTTTTTCTTCATATTTTCTATTATCGTCTATCTGTATGTATTGTTATATAAATAATATAATATGTATACTTTTTTTTACTTCCTAAACTCAAATAAGAATTACGCACTCTTTGAATATAATATTATCATGTCTTTTTATGCTTATTTATTTATTTTAAGGCATTTTAAAATCCCAGCCCTAATATATAACAATGTATTGTTGTATAATATATAGTAATAGGTGATGTATACGAGAGGAATACGGAAAAAGAATGAAAATGCGGAGGACCGGTGATTTGAGCCACCAATATAGCACTCCAAGACGACACTGCAGAACGTCCTTAGTTAGGAGGTTGGCCGTATTGGACGATTGCCTGCGGTGGGTTGACGGGATAGGTCATGCCGGAGTTTTGCATATTCTCATCCTGTGACCCGTACTCGGCGTTCATCTGCGAACCGGTGTGCTGCACTGGCAACTGACCGTTATTGTTGCCACTCGCATACTGCGCTGCACCCGCGTGATGTTGCATATTATTATAGCCCGGTACACCATAGTTAGGGGATGGCGCATAAGGGTTATAGAGGTAATTTTGAGGCTGCATGTTCTGCTGCATCAAATACCCGCCGCCACTCGAGTTGGGTAGAGTTCTTAAGGTTCCCGGCAACAAAAATCTCCGTCCTAAGTTAATGATCGAAGTGGTTCCGTTCAAGCCTACTCCAAAGGCTGTTTTTGCCCCCGCTTCGGTTTCGTCAAGTATTGTGCCAACTACACCCTTCAACGCGGTGCCCACGCCCTCCCTTACTCCCTGGGTGTACCTGCCAAGCTTGTCAACCGTGTTGAATAGCATGTCCATCGGCTTCTGTGCAAACTGCATTGTATTCGACGGCATCAAATGATTCAACATATTCGTGGGCTGCTGCAACATATCTCCTGTAAACAACGAGTGCAGTTTAGTATAATAATAAATTATCATACTACCCTTCTAGACAGAGGTTCTTTAACTTTTTTAGGCGCTACCTTAGGGCACTTATTATTTTTGACAAATCTCGCGGGGCTTGTTTATAATAAACAAGTGTAATATTAAATTTGGTAAAAAAAATGTTTATTAAAATATAGGTAGATACGTATAAAAATGCATTCGTAGGTTCCAAATAAAGATAAGACGGTCCGTTGGTTGAAGACCGTTCGGTAGAATAATATTGCTCTAAAATTGTTATAGTCGATACATGACAATCACAAATATGATGTTTCATTGGACTCTATCCGTTTAAATAAATATAAATATACAATGCTCCACTCTGAAGAAAAATGTATACCCACAAAAAATTCTATGAAAGTACTATCTGCGTAAACTACGTGTGATGCGACATGTTCATATGTCGAATGAGTTATCGGCCGATTGTGAGTAATTGTATGCATTAGACAATTATATAATACGAAAGTTCCACTTTGCATAGTTTCAATGGCGTATAGTGATTTAAAGTTTCCACACTGCAGAAAAATAAAAAAATTGTTTGAAAAAATTATAAATTTTTTTTAAATTCTTCGTATACCTAGAACCTATATCAACAATAAATGCCTATATATTTACTATTAACTGTACTTATAAGTGACTATGTGTAGTTCAGAAATTACATTGAAAAATAATTCTTTCTAGTTGATAGACATTTAGAACGGATTTATATTAATATAGTGGGCAAACATTTTAATTTGGTACCTACCATAATATTCCAAGACCACATACAATTTATATGAATGATAAAACTAGATAATTCCGTTCTTAGTAAAGGGAGAGGCAGTTCTAATACACATAATATGAATACTAAAACAACTAATGTTTCTAAGTCACATAAAAAAAAAAAATTATTTATTACTTGGAAGTACTTAACTTTCTTAAAGTTTCACGTAATTATCTACTATTAGTATTATTAATAATCATGAGCATCGCAAATTCTAAGGACAACCCCGTTTGTATAGGTGTCAGATACAGAATTGACTTAATTTGTCAACGAATTACTGTTCAGGATAATTGAAATTATAATTGTAGATACCTACCTATGTTAAAGTTTGAAGTCGACTGGTCTGGATAAACTGGTGAATTACTTAACGTTTGGCCCTCATATCCGTTATCAGCGTTGCCGTTTGGATAATATGGATGCGGGTATAGTCTATGCACTTGTTGATCCATGGGCAGCTTTCCGGGAGCTAAATAGTTCGGTGGTAATCGGGGGAAATGTTGCAATATCGGCAAGCCTTGTCTTTGTGGCATTTGTGATGAATATTGAGTATAAGGAGGATTTAGCGCGCTATTCATAGAGTTTTGCTGGTTACTCAAAGGAAGTTGTGGGTTAATCGTCTGTTTGTTCATCTGTAGAAGAGGTCTTCGTCCATTTTGGCCTGGTGGTGGTAGCATTAATGGTGTGTTTGGGTTAACCTCTTTAGGTAGGTTAGTTTCAGCAAAATTTGGTGCCCGTGGCGGACCATCAGTCTGCATAGTTGGAGGTTGTTGAGAATTAGTTACCATAGGTAAACTTCCAGAAAACATTGGTACTCGACCATCACCCGGAATGTTTAATTGACCTGCACCATTCCTTAGCTGTTGTTGTAGATTCGATCCACCAAATTCAGCATTCATGGTTGTTTCGGCCATATCCTTTAAACCTGGTGGCAATTCATTTTCAATTCTATTCATCGGACCCATCACCGTTCCTAGTAATTGTGGTTTTTGTTGTTGTTGTTGTTGTGGTGGTGGTGGTGGTGGTAGTGATGGTAGCTGTTCTGGTGGCAGTAGCTGTTGTGGTGGTCTTGGTTGCTGATCTTGTTGTTGTTGCTGTTGTTGCAGTTGTTGTTGCAGTTTTTGCTGTTGCAGTTGTGCATCTTGTTGTAATTGTTGTGCGCGTTGTAGCTCTTCTTCTTCTTCACAATATACACAATTCTAAAATATGAAATTAATTATGTTACTAATAGAACTCGAAATAAAATATTTAACTTCGCTTATGTTTAGATATTTGTAAATATTATAACATGATTGGTTATTACTAACACTAACATTCAAATATCCAATAAATTATAAAAGTATAAAAACCTGTCATACACAATTTACGCTACACAATTATAATACTATATATTGTACATATTTAATTTAAGTTTTTCCTAATTAGAATTAAAATTTACTCGAACAAATCTTTAAATCATTTATATCATTTATTTTAAACGGCTAAGTATGGTAGGTACCTATTAAGAAAAATACACTATAAAAGCATATAATATTATTAATAGGTAATAGGTATTTCAATACATATCAACTTTACCATTTTTAAATTAAAATATTTTAATTATAATGATTATTGAATAATAATATAACATTATGTAGTTTTGATCACAGCCGTGGCCAGCACACTAGCGGATGACGCGCTATACAATATCAAAATTATATTTCAAAATAGAATATAGTACTAGAAAAAAATAATAACATTTGATACACAATAAATATTTTAGTCTTATGCAAAAGAGCCTTATATGTTTATTAAAAAAAAAAAAAAAAAATATTTTATTGAAATATACTATGACATTTTCAAACTTTAATAGTAACACTTCACCCGTTAATACGCCTATATGGTTTGCTTTAAAATTAAGTTTGTTTCAAAATAAATCTGAATTTAAAAATTGTTAGTATTTATTTTAATTATTTTTCCACGGAGCAAAATAATTAATTAAACATTAATATTGTAGTGCGGACGATCGTGAGAATGATATATAACTTCAAGGAGCCACGAGAATATTAAAAATTGTATTTCCCTTGAGTTAATCATTAGCACGTTGATCATAAGTGATAAATATAGTATCGATCCTTTGGATTTTTGAGTGAAATATTAATAACAACAATACGCTATAACTTATTATTATTAATGTAATTTATATCCTATTTACTTGTAAAAAGTTATTTAAAAATTGTATAGATTATTTCACATAAATGATAAAAAATAAATACATATTTATTAGTTTATTACCTATTACATTTAATTATGAATATTTTTGTAATTAAATAAAAGCGTGCTAAAAAAGTAATAACATCAATACAATGTAGTTAATACATAAATATTACTAGCAGTAAATCGAAAAAACCTACCTACCTAATTATTCAATTAAAATAATTTAGTTTTCAAATGTTACAATAAGTTATGTTTGTCGCATTAACAATCGTCGTATATTAAGTTAAATTAAAATGAAAATTGGGAACTCGTTCTGTTGCATTTCTGCTGTCATTGAGAGCGGGTCACTATACAGTATACATAAATTCTGAACAGACGAAGCGAGTGAATCAGCCACATACAATATTTCTAAAGATAATTTATGTTACATTATCATACAGACTGCAAAGAGTGACAATATATTATATATTTATAATTGATGGTTAAGTACGGATAGGTACAGGAAAAAGTGAGTTATAAGTCGAATTAAAAACTAGGTAATTAATATATTTTTCACAACTTTGATAAGTTGAAAATTAATGGATAAAACAATTGACTAAGTAAAGAAAAAGATTTCATGTTTTTAATCGGTAAGAAAAATTAAATACCTACTTACTGACTAGAATGATTAGCACCAGATGAATTTGGATATTTTTAATGCTAGAAGTTGTGTGTCCTACCTTTGGGGAGCATACGAGTATTTTCTATTTCCGGATATAAAATACTTATAAGTCAATGCACTGAATGATAATTATTATAATACATAACCTTTAAATAACTTATTTATGAAATGAAAAAAAAAAACTCATTTTACTTATTTCTTTTACACAATAATATACTCAATAGCGATTTTTCTTAGTGATAACTGATAATTATAATTATAATTGATTGTACAAAATAACAACTAGGTATATTAAAAAGAGAGATTTATGTATAGATAAATTGCTGTTATTTCGTGAGATTTTATACACATATATAATTTGATATATTTTGTGGTGTCAGTGCAGGTGTCATAATGATTTACCGATTAGAAAGACAAAAAATATGTAATACAAAAACATATGTGTGTATAAGATTAGTCTATATATTATTACATCCCGGATATTATATTTTAATTTAATACCGACAATCCTTAAAGTGACCGACGCCCACCTACACAACATGTCAAACTCAAACTGGTTTAATGGTTACACATTATATGACTTGTACGAGAATTTATCGTATAATATAATTTAGACATTTTTATGATTTTATTTAAATATTTATCTGAAGTATATGAGTAATAATTTAAATAATTTGAGAGCCAACCCCAACATCCTACTATCCGACGGTATAACGAAAATAAAAAATATATTATTCCTTAAAGTTTAAACTACAAATTTTACCACTGTATAGCAATACAACAATAACAGCCACGACACCAACGACTATTATAATAATATTATGATTAATAATAAACCGATATTTCTACATATAATACCGTAGTCGACACGAAAAAACCTCATAATATGTGTCGTATTTACGATGTTGAAGTCCCTGGAATCAGAAAAAATTAAGTTATAATTTTATAGCATAATATCCGATATCGCTAATGTACTCGTCGTAGAATTAATGAAAAATAATGAATAAAACCACGTGTGTGTGTTTCACCTGCTATTGATTTACATACAGATAGATCGATTACGAAATACTTAATTTTTCGTGCGATTATAAAATTTATAAAACGATTCCGACACTGTCGTTCAAGAAAATCTTGGCAAAAAATATGACCTATATAAATATATTATACGATAAAACCACCAACATGGCAAGACATCGTTACCACATAAATAAACTTTAAAAAAGTAAATATTGAATTTTAACAGCAATTTTTCTCCACGCATAAATAGGTTCAAAATTAGCTTTAAAATTTCTCTCTGTAAGATGACAGACTGTTTTTTTTTTCAAAACGATTATTCGCGCGTCTTAACGGAGGCTTTTCCGTGTCGTCGACTTATAATAATATACTACATTATTATCGAGGTGCTCGGGCGCCCTCGCGAGTGCACGACATAACGCGTAGTCTTTAATATTTTTATATATAGGTACACCGACCTGATTTGCGAAGATCGCGACGAGCAGCCAGAGGCAGGTCGCAGCGGCGAGCCGGCCTGAAGCTTTTTTACCGTCGACGGCCATCGTCGTCGTCGTCGTCGTTTCAGTGACAATTGCTCGACTTGACGCTTATTAACTGCGACGGCGAAGAAACGAAAAAAAAAATGTACCGAAATAGAAATGTCTTTGGGTGAAGTATTGTGCGACACCGGTGCAGTGCTGGTACGTTATCGACGACACTCGATCGGTATCGTTTTTATATAGGCCCGAGCTTCGCCGATCGTCGAGGATGGCGTGTTGTCGGAGCGGATCTTTTGTGTTCCGCCAAACCGCCTAGCAGATGTGACAGATCGCGTGCTCGTGACGCGTTTGTTTTTTGCGGCAATAATAAAATAACAACAATGTGTGTGTGTGTGTGTGTGTGTGTGTGTGGGTGAACGAATTATAAAAAAATATTATTTGAAGCGTATATCGTACATTACTGTATTATTATTATTAATATTATCGTCGCATCGTTATCGAACGACCGAAGACGGTCTCGACCGTGTACACGATTTTGGGAGGGGGTTAAGACGGTGCCAAACCTAACTTATTAGACTTACGACACGGACGGGCTCTCGACGAGAGACGAATCGAGAGAGGTTAGGGCTTTATCGGCGTGATCGACGATTCAACGGGCGCACAACGGTCGTTCGACTTAACAGCGTCATCGGGATAGCGCGTATAATAGTACCTGTCGGAGCGAGAAAAACAAACACGCGACGTGATTTGCCCGCCCGTCGACGTCGGGCGGGCCGCGTGTGTTGTTGACGCAACGTACATACGAGCCGACCCATTCGTGTACACATTATTGCTACAAATTATTGTTGTAATACGAATTATTATTATTATTATGACGATGGAAATTTGACAGGTGTCGTTTACCGGTGGCAACGGCGGCCGTGCGACGAGGTTACAATATTATACTACCTCCACCGCCTCCTTGTTGGCGTGTAATGATTTCGCGAATAATGTCGAGTACCAAATACTTATATATTATTATGTCACGGACAGAGTAGACATTTGGACAATTTTTAGATTGTACTGCCCATTTATGGTGGGCGATTTAGTTAAAATCATATACTGCCCGAGCTGTATAGAATTGCAGGCATGCAGTTTGAAAATTTCAAATCAATCAAATCGTTTTGAAGGGTATCAGGATGACGGGGTGACATCACGCTAGCACCCCGAATTAGAGTTTGAAATTCTGAACTTCCTTGTAAGTTGCAAAAAGTTTTCGCGCTGTTACATTTCGTTACGTAATGATTACATAATCTTGTGAAATGTTGGTGTAAAAGTTTACGATTTGGGGTACTGGAGTGACGGACCTTATCGTCAAGTATTAACTATTTACTTTTACAATTATGATGTTATAATCTTGAAACGACAGTAATTGACGAAATAATAATAAGTTAATGGCGTAAGTTACAATGTCCGATTTACTACACGCAAAGTATACTTGGACCGGTCAAAGAATACCTAACTCTGAGTGGCCAAAATGATGCATTTTCGTGTATTTTTCACGTACATTAAAGTATTCATATAGACCGGGCAATCTAAACATTGCCCGAAAGTCTACTTTGCCCGTAACATATATATAATATTATGGTACAATATGACATACCGTCGTGTGCACGCGTGATGGTAAAAAAAACAAATAAACACTCAAAAATATATTATAACGTATAATGGGTATATAATATATGGATGGCGTACAAATAATATACACGCCATCGACGTTTTTTCGAATTTTTTCGGCGAAAAAAAGTGTATAAATAATAAAAACGACACTTATACCGCGGCCTCCCAATTATAATAATTGTTGCTGTTTTTTTTGCCTTTTCCACATTTTTGAAAGGTAATTTTCTTTTTTATGCACCTTTGTTTCCATTGTATAATAACCCGTCATTAAAATAATCATTCCATACAATTTTCGTCACAAAGGGGGCGCGCGTCGAGTATAAATTGCTAGATCTCCCAAGCATTATAGTCGTTTTCTGAATCAATGCATTTTTTTTAACGAAAAATACACTTATTTATCTTTTATAGAATTCGATTTCCAGAAAAATGAAGAGCTATTCCGTAATCACCGTGTCAATCGTTTTGGCCTTTTTTGCGGCCAACACGTCTGTGAGTATAATACATTAAGCTAGTGTTTAACAAATGATATAATATCCTAAAAATTTGCATTTTTCCCTCCGTCATAAGACATAATAATAAGCCATTAACGTTTTAATCATTCCAATATTGTGCCTTGCGATCGTACATATTTAACCATTATAGTTTGTCCTTAAATGACAAAATGTTGATTCGTAAAACTCATAAAAATATAGGCAAGAACGATCATATTTTTTGTCAAATTAGTCATAAAATTGAAATATTAAGCAACGTGTACTTGACTTCCAAAATTAAGGAGCCCCACCAACCTATAAACCTATAATTTTTTTGATTTTTAGTGGAACAATATTAATATTATGCAGAACATTAATTAATTAAAAATTAAAGATTGAAAATTTAACAGAAGGTTTTCCGTAAGTTTTTATATCCCATTTAAAATATCCAATGAACATATTATAGTGACAATACATTTTTATAAGCGTTTATAAATTTTAAATATTTATGAAACTCATCAAAATCACAAATATTCTCAAATTATTTTGTAGCTCATACTCTATGACGTTTTTAAAACTTAAATCTTGAAAATTTAATTCAAGATCTTTCAAAAGTTATAACGATCCTAATGATTTCAAAAGTACATAAACTCCAATAAAAATTTCGCTGGAATTGAGTCTTCAAATGAAAAATAATGATTTATTTATTTTGTTCTAATCCCAAACATATTTTTCGTACTAAAAACTTTTCACTCTTACCTACGTGGCTACGTATATTTATATTGTTATTTTTAGTGTTTAATTTAAGCAATACTATATTTAAAATATTTAAACTAATTTTAAGATATTTATACCACGAACCAATTCATATCGGTTTTAGTTTACGTCGTATTGACGACTTAAAACTTTATGAGACTATAACTAGTAATATTTTATGAAATAAGATGATGATGCATGAATTTGTTTTGATAAAAATGTATTTAATCTAACGTATTACTAATGGAATTAGATATTATTTTATAATATCAATATAAATACAAAATAATATATCTTTAGAAATATAGGCTGATAGATCATCTCTGCTCATAATCGTTTTTTTGTTTACACGAGACTATTAATATTCCAATGAATCAAAATTTAACAACACATTCATTGCAGTGATCTAATCAACGACGAGGTATTCTCGAAACTTACCATGATATAGCATAGCGAGTCACTGACTTTTCAAAAATAGGTTTATTGGCTTTTATATAATTATTTGCATTTTGCATAAATATTATAAACAATAGTTACCTCTAAATAGTACAGACCGCAAAACCTTTATACATTTATAATTAATTTGATATTATCTTCAATGCCTAACAATATTCTTTTTCTATTTTTTA
Source organism: Aphis gossypii (assembly GCF_020184175.1). Lineage (NCBI taxonomy): Eukaryota > Metazoa > Arthropoda > Insecta > Hemiptera > Aphididae > Aphis > Aphis gossypii. The sequence continues at coordinate 61,563,332 of NC_065533.1, forward strand.
TATGGTAATTATGCATTATTATGTATTTATGTATACAATTATAATATGTACATATCTTAATAAAATATTATGTTTTCGTGTGAGTGGAGTGTCAAAAATAACAATAATTGTCTGAGTCATTTTAATACAACAATTTAAATACATCACAATCAGCAGAGTTTAATCAACACTTTATATATACGTACGTTTTATATTGCTCTATTTTTAATTAAAAAGTATGGTAACTATAACTAATGGTATCAAATTCTTGAGTTATGCACGTATCTCTACAATGAGTAAAATACAGTGTATACCCAATATGTGCGAAACTTTAGTGAGTTTTTACGATTTATTAAATAATTATTATTGTTTTTAATATAGTGATAATAATACGTACTTAAGGTATATACTTTCTATTACGATTCAATATTAATTTACAATGCCTTATATATTTCATTTAAGTATTTGTTTAGTGAAGGATTAAATAAAAGACAATAATTAATGTTTTACGGTATACATGTCATTAACTATAGTATAGAAGATAATTATTATGTCAGCTGTCAAAAGACTGAGAATCATCACTCATCAGATTTAGTATAATTAAATCAAACCTTTGCACAATTGATTGGAACGGTGGAATAATATTATAATTTATAACAGCTTTTTGGCCTTAGTTTATAAGCCCTAAATGGGCCCCATACCTATGTTTTATTAGAAAGTTAAAATTAAAAAAAAATAAATACACATATTTCTTTGAACAGTATTTTATAACTTTACCATTTACAAATCTGCTGTATATTTAGTTTTATTTTTTTATGATTTTTATTTTTATTTATTTATTAGCAATGTCAATGCTCAAAGAAAATTTAATAATTGCTGTACTTCTTTTGTTTACTAAGTATAAATTGAAATGTTAGATTCAATACTCAACATCACGAGTTATGACAAGTAGGGTTTTATATTTTTAATTTTTGTTTTAAATAATCGTTTTTATCCCTAGACAAAATTGCCTAATTAACAATTGTTGTTGATTAAATAAAACCTATCTTAATTTGTATAATTTGTATTTAAACGTGTATGTCTTATACTTAAGTATTAATTTATCGCTATTAAATAAAAGCGATTAACAGGCTAACGTGATTAGAAAATCTTTTATCATATTATAATGTTTAATCGTTGAAATCGTATCACAAAAAAAAAAAAAATCATTAATAATCTGTTACTGATTGCATAGCAATAGGTAAAGAAATTTCAAATATATTTTAGTAATCATTATATAAATCTAAATGTACACTGCTTTTGATCAATGTGTGTTGACGTGATGTAAATATTGTATCGAGTGACACTTGCCTAAGTATTAATCATAGAAATATTGTAAACGAAATTCCCTTTCATAAAGAGACTTTGACTATACGTTGTAGTATTTTATCCTACCAAAAAGAGCCACTACTGACTTAAGAACAAATAAATAATTTCGAGTAATATGCATAATTACCTATCTCGTGTTGTTCAAATGATTATACATAATTTAATTTTTCATTTATTTTTTATGAAATAAGAAAAAAACTACTATTAAATATTATAAGCACTTTTATCGCAATATTTATAATACATTAAGAGACGATATGTAGACGGGTAAAATCATTCCGTTGTACTTTTTAACAGTTTCTCGTTATTACGTTTCGTTGATTATAATACCTACCTACCTAATGTGCAATTAAAATATTAATCGCGTAACGACACAACGGGTCAAATTTGCACATTTGTGACGTAAATCGGTTGATTAAATATTATTATTATTGTTATTATGTTTCTCCTTCATTCATTTCTTTTATCGATTTTCAGGCACACAATTCGTTCCTCGGACAAGACAGTTGTGACATAAAGTATCACTTTCACGAAAATTTGGCTTCGATCCTCGAGAACGACGTAGGCATAGCAGCAATCAATGAAGTGCGACAGAACTTAAAAGATATTTGCTTGGACCCGAAAGCCCACAATGCAATCGTTTCCCTAACCGACGCGATCACCGACGTGACGACGAACACCAATGTCTCGCAAACTCTGGGAAATGTATTCTACTGGGCCAGGAAGGTCATGAAGGACCCTAACTTCCGTATCGTTTGGCACGAGTCAATGAAGGGCGTAAACATGTGTTTTGATAAACTCCCGTTCACCAAGCAGATAACAGACGTGGTATTAAATAACTTTAATTTATTGTTGACACATCCCAAATTCGACACCGAATTTGAAACGGTGATCAAGAATATATCCAAGCTGATCAACTTCCGCAAAAACTTCATGTTCAAAGCTGCAACTGCTTTCCTTCCCAAAGGCCGACCGATGAGACGTTCAAACTCCAGAAATGGTCAACAATAATTGCAATAGAGTTGTATGTGTCCACGCTGCACCGAAAAAAAATATAATAAATTTAAAAAAAGAATAACGAAGCGATAACATATATAAGCATACAAGTAAAATTAAAAATAACTTAAAAAAAATTGTATTCCAAAATGTTTTCCATTTATATAAAACAAATAATTATTGTAAACCACGTTTGCTCCATTATTTGTAACCATAAAATTATTGTACATAAAATTTAATAGGATCCACACCATCACACGACTGTAATACGAATTATAAGACAATAAAATTACAGTCGAATTTCTCGTTAACCGATTTAATAATTTGCGCATTACAACAGATAAAGTAAATCATAAATTAGATAATATTTTATCGTACTTTTATATGTTTTACGACTGGGTTGGGGTCGTCTGAAAATAATAGGGAAAATAACGATTGAATCCATTGACCAAATAATATTATAATGATCGGTACGATTATTATTTGAATTTCAATAACAGAAGACGCACTAAATAGCGCTTAAGTCAGTTTAACGTTACTATATTCGATCGTCTGCCAGAACTCTTTTCTGATCGATATTTTCGTTTGAGGTGTTTCTCAACGTCTTCCAAAAATATCGGTCGTAAATCGATAATGCATAATAATATAATAATGAGTTAACCGGCCAGTGCGTATTGGACTTGACGTTGCGTATCATAAACGTAAATAACAATAAAATTGTTGTCGAACCGATCGCGGTCAGCGGTGGTGCCGGGGCAACATCGGATAACGTGCCCCTCCCCCCCCCCTAAAAAAAAAAAGCAAATCATTGAAGATTTCGCTAATTTTGAGTAGCGTTTTAAATTCTGGACCGCGTGCGATACGAAACACAAATGTTATATTATGTTCATCAATAATTATAGGTACCTTCATCTCTACCAGGTACATTATAATATTATATGTGTTGCGTCGTGTGTTATCGTGTTAAAAAATAATATGTTTACGTACAATGCGCACTGCATTATATTATCGTTTATCGGTATTCTAATCGGCTAACGCTTATTTTAATATACGTTTGAAAGTAGGTCGTCGCCGGTTATGTGTGTTATAGTTATGCTGTTCAGGTACCCATCGTCTATTTACAAGAGTATGGAGTATGGCAAAACACATGTCGATAATGACGCGGTTGTGTTAATATTACAATGTTGACATTTGACGCGAAGTCGAATCGTCGAATGTAATAAATGGTTTTACGCATACCTATTAGGCGCGTGCACATGTATCATTCGTGGTTTTAGTCGAATACGATGTGCGAAAAAAAAATTTTTTAAAAAAAAAAAACAAGGTGGCAAAACAATATTGTAATTAATTTTAATTTACATTAAAGTTCACTACGGGTTTACAAAGATAAACTATGTATTGTATACGTTTTAGCGCAGAATTAATTTCGTAGTAAAAACATAAATTTACTACACACGTTATTATTATATTTTTGCACGCACATGTCGCCGCCGCCAGAAGTCGTCGCACTATACAATAATAATAGAACCTAAATTTATATTATATTATATACTGCACACTATCTACTTTGATACCTGACTCGTACAATACTTTTTATGGGTATATGCGATTGTCAATCGACTATGCGAGTTATTATAATATATAATAACGAGATCTCATTTGATCCCGAACTGTGATCATTCGGTTTTTTTTCAGACGGCTATAATATTATAATTATCGGTATTTTATTATATTTCACTTATGCGTTTCGAATATACATAACGTATATTATACATACCTTAGTTTAGAGGTTTCCAATGAGGGTGTCGCGAACGTCTTGAGCGCTGTGAAATTATTTCAAATATAAAACGACATGTACGTCATATATTTTTTGATAATTCGGAAAAAATAATTTTATGAAAGATAAAACTTGTTTTTATTATTGTTAATATTGTTGTTTAAATATACTCCTCAACTTCTAAGGTTATTAAGGTTTCTGAAATGTATTACGTTATTCAAAGTTTATACAAAATATTTTAATAATGATACATGATAAAGAGCTTGAGTATATAGTTTTAATTACACGTGATATAATCTATATATAATATGTGTCATATTTTCCGGATCAGTTTCATCTCTTTGAGGGATTAATGAAGAATTGATGTCTTCTGGTTGGGTGCTAGTATTTCACATAGGTTATAGGGCAGGGATGGCAAACCTGTGGCACGCGAAGATTTTTACTATAATATATTATATAATATTATAGGTAATAGGTTAACATATTTAAAAAAAATTATTTACAATATTGAATATAATATTCAATATTATAGCAATATAATAATATAATATTTTTCATGGCACGCTCTAAAAAAAAAAAGGTAAATTTTTGGCACGTAGTGTTTAAAAGGTTTGCCACCCCTGTTATAGGAGGACATCAGTCTATCTTTGGAATCTTTCGTCAGGAGACGTTCGATTAGTAGCAGTAGTGTATTTAGGGGGCATGGGTGGCAATTGCTTCAGGCAGCACTTGTTTGGGGGGCAGTAAATGTAACCTAGAAGGTTTACAAAACAGATTTAAACATTTGTAAAAAAAAAAATGTGTACCCAGGCCAGCAAAATCCTAAACACGTCTCTGATTAGTAGTCGTTAACTGTTCTGATAAGGTTTGTGTGTTTATTGGTAATATTAATTTTTAATTTTTTCTTACAAAATATACAATTATATATTATGTGCACACGCGTGTGCATAATCTGTTTAGTTATATATAGTGGGCTAGCTAAAGAAAACCAAAGTTTCGAAATATAAATTTAAACACACGATGTACTATAATATGATAATAGTGTATAGCAAAGGTTTCCAAACTTTTTTAGTCATTTTCTAAAAATCCGGAGGCACCCTATGGACTACTTCGGTTTTATTTAGCAGTGCATAAGTATAAACAAAATCAGTGAGACATAGCTACCTGTATAATATATACAATATACATATATTATATTTTATAAAACAAATTCTATTACATTGAAAATTAACTATATATTTTTATTTTTAATTATAATTGACTAATATTATTTGATAAATAGGATTAATTAAAAATTTCACGGAACCCTAAATAAAGTTTGCGACACCCTGATAGGGAATTTCTGTTGTATATAGAGTACCTTGGGATTTTTAGAAGTCGCCTTTTGCGCCGAGAGTCAAAAAAGAACGGAAACCTCTGTCTTAGGTAATTATACTATTCGTCTATTCATATGTATATGTAGTTCCAAGTATGTTTTTCTAGTGATTAATACTCGAACACATTTTTATATCGTTATATTTAAATTGCATATATTATAATATATTATATTTTATGTTAATCATTTTGTTCTAGTGGTTGCGCTGCGGAAGATTGGGCGTATAATTATAACGTATGTAGCTAGTGCATTCGTCTGAAAATGTTCACTGAACGCGTTAGCCATATTACAATGTTATTATTTAAATAATATGACGTTTTATAAATTCAAACGCCAAAATATTAATTAAACAACACAGTAAAATATTAAGTCCATTCACCATTCACCTGTTCGTTTGTTTAGTTTGTACAAACAATTTAAATAAATTTGATACGGTGTGACCGTCTAGTGGTAGGCATATAATAATTATATGTATGCGAATAATTGGAATATCAAGAGAGGTGGCGGAATGTACAGTAAAACATCGACGAACACGAATTTTCTCAACAATTTTGAGTTATTACAATTTATTATAATAATAATTATATAAGTCAAATTATACAATACAATGTAGAATATATAATAATATATATATATTATGTAGAATATACTTTAGATTGTTGAAAACAAAATATTTTATTTGTCGATGGCAATTGTTATTGACACGCGCTTCGTCAGAGAGAACATATAATATACCTAACAATGGTAGGTATACTGTTCATATGAACATAATATATACATATATATTGATAAATATAGATATATAAGTATACGTGTAATAAACAACTCTGCTACTGGTGCCCAAAATGAAAACGAAAACAACATTGACGCGTGCGTGTCAAAATTTGATATTTATATAATATAAATACTTTATTTTACCGAATACAATAAAACAATATGACTAAACAAATAATTACCGACATCAGTAGCAGCGTATATTATAGCTGTATGTCAATTATTTGCACCTTATTTTTTATATTCATCTGTTATTATTATTGTTGTTGTATAGACTTGATTGACGTCGATACGATATGCGTTATAATAGTACCTACCTATGTATTATATGCTATATAAGTGTGGTTATTTTAAATAAATAATGATTTCAAAACATCTGTACACAAATATCTGCAGTACGAGTCGTATAAGTCTCAAACTCTCGACATAAAGTTTTGATGATTCGAGGAGATCTAAATCGCAATAACGACACTAAAAAGCCTTTCAAATATAATTTACATTATTATTTATTATTATAAATTATACATAGGTCATAATATAGACTATGTAGTTAAATGTGTACTGTGATTATTAAATCGATCGAATACATTATTCCATATACCTATTATACTTATATACCTACTTTATAAATATATAAGAAATATTATAATATATTAATCATTCTAGATAAAGGTACAGAGCATGAAATGGTCTTGGCAACAAAAAAAACCACAAGGCAAACATATAAGTAAATAGTAACCTGTTGTTTACTTATATGTATCTATACATTATAATTTGAAGCGTTTTGTGCAATCAGTTGACATCACTAGTTGAGAGAATTCGATACCACCCATTTTTAAAGAGTTAAATATAGGTAGTTTTTAAGTGCATAAATTCGTGAAGTGTGAATTGTAGTAATTATATTATAGTACTCATTATAGTGTATGTGAGTATGACTATAGTGTAAACGATATTGGGTGTACATCCACTGTTCACAGGCTTGTCACGATTTGCGGGTCACTAATCTGTGAAAGGCGAGAATTATATTTTTCACCAAAAAGATATATTTTTAACTTTGCCCATCGTACTTAAAAAATTACTAACGTGACAGTAAGTCTGAAAACTTTTTATATTTGTTGTGGAGTTTACAGTTTACATGAAGATTATCATCACACTTTTTTCAGTTCTGTATAGGTAGTAAGTAATAATTAAAAGTACCTAGTAGTTAAATAGTTAGCGCTTTAAAAATTGTTCACCTTTTAAATTTTTAAGCCAAATATATCTAAGGAAAAGATAATAATCGAAAGTTAAAAAGTGGAATAATTGATCACGAGTAAATTGTATAACAAATTCAAAAATGCATACTCATTTTTTTATCTCTAGTTTATTCAGTTGCGATGGACAAGAATAGTTAGTCAAAAAAATCTGATTTTAACATAATATAAATATGAATGAATTTTGTTTTGTAAATAGTACGTCATATTCTCAAAATGCCTTCTTTTTTTATTGTTAAAGAAGTTGATAAAAATGAAAAATAACAAGTTACCTACTGAATATAATTTTTTATTGAAGGATCAGGTATAAAAGAGTACATTTTAATAATGTAACTTTTATGAAATAATACTTTAGTTTAAAACAGATATGTCAATTTTCAGCTATTATATAAATGTTGTAAAATGTACCTACTTATTGTATTTTTTTTTTTTTTTTTTGTAGGCATATAAGTAATTGAAATTGATAAGTTAGGTAAGTTTTAAATTAAAGATAAATATTTTGTTTGAATAATAATTTATGGATAATATACATGGTACCCCAACTCTAAACAGAAAAGGAGAAAAGGGAGAATTGATCTATTTTTAAGTATAAAATATCTATATTTTACGATTTTAAAAGTTGAGAATCATTTTTTATTGATAAAAATGTTTGCTCCAGTATAATATAATTTAAATTATTTTAATAGTTTAATTAAAAAATTGAAATTATGAATAGGTTATAAATATTTTTAAAAAATAACTTCAAATATTTAATAGTCGCTGGTACATCAGTGTCTTGTATCAATGGACAATGAGTATACAAATTAAACAATGCATTTTTCATTCTCATCGGTGCTGTATCTAACAGAAAATTAAGTTTTATAATGTCCAAAAAAATTTCATATATTACTTTTATTTTTTAAAAAAAATCGTTAAATTTGGATGATTAAAAACTAAAATTTTTGATGGATAAAAATGAAATAAAATATAAACGATTTTTTTTATCATACAATGATAAAATATACACTTTAAAAACCTGCCTGTTAAAAATTTGTTAACAATTTTACCTTGTTTTTCATTACAATTCTATGCCCTAATATATAATTATAAAAAAATGTATATTGTAAACAAAATTTCATAATTATACAAAAAATAAAATATTGTTTAATGATTATGTGTATCTTTATTATAATCTATTTTAATTTAGTTTTATCCATCTCTATGTTTCTGATTGAAAATATTATTTTTTGTAAAAATAAATAATCTAATTTGTATTTTTGGTATAAGTCAAAAATAATTCGAAATTCTGTAAGTTGTAACTCTATATTTTCGCCTCAAGCGTAGCTTTTAAAAGGTTGATAATTCATGTTTATAATATATAACTTGTATATTTATTTTAAATTAAAAATAATTGATATAAATCTCATAAACTACTTAAACGTTTTAAAATGTTTTAAAATCAATGTGATATATCTTAATATCTATTTATTTTCAATATATTATATACCTAAAGTAAAAGGTCGTAACATTTGAAGAATAACTAAAATAAAGAAATTAATATTAGAACAGATTAACTATTATGACTATTATTATTATATGTATGTATATCTTGTCACATTCTATGTACCTATAATAAACTGATAATTATATTATTTCTGTCAATTTATCGGTACAGTCGTTTATAAAATTATTAATTGTTATCTATGGCAAAATTATATAAATAGTAACTAAATAGGTACCTGTGTTACATTTATTACCTAACAATTTCACAACATTCATTTTAGTGTTACACATGATTAACATTTGTGAATAACATTGTGCACTTGGTCAATACAAGTATTATATTAAATTTAAATTTAAAAAAAAAACAATTTTCATTTAGTAGTTAAGTTTTTAAAAAGCACAAAAGTTGTTCCAATTAAACAGTTTGCATTTTTTACAAAGCGCCTTTTGAAAAAAAAAACAAAAACATACTCAATACAGAAAAAACTGACAACAATTACTGTACTCATTCAATTGTACCATATGTGCATATGCGATGATATTCATATATATTATGTTGATTTACAAAAACATTCAAATATATATGACAATATCATCGTAGAGCGTATCATCAAATTTTTGTAACTCGTAAGTGTACGAGTTACAGATCATGAACGCTTATGAATTTAATCTCAAGTTTTGAATAAATCAATAATTACAATCATCATTTATTTAAACCGTTGAACTATATTTTGTGAATTAAAGCATATACAATATACATTATACATTATATATATTACAATACACATTTTGTTAATTTATGTTCTGCTAATTTATTAAATCATAGAAAAGTATATAATATGATGGTTTTTCATTAATCGACTTAGCAGTTCAATTAAGTTCCGTTTACACGGTACATATATTTTTTTTTTTTAAGTAAATAAATTATTTGCTAACTTACTATCTAAACATTATCGGGACTTCAAGCCCACTAGCTCGGTGAACAGTAAAATATAGTGAACTAACTATTGCGAAATCGATCATCACCTATTCTGATTAAAAAGTATTGTTTTATACAACCAAACAATATGGTGAGCAATAATGAATTGCGATTTAATTTTAGTTATTAATGAACGATTTGGACATTAAATCTTGAAAATAAAACGCGTGATTAAAAGAAGACTTTTACTTGCGTTAATTTATTTTCCTTTTTAATAGAAGTTTTCCAACATAATATTATAAAATAATATATATTATATATATTATAGCCTATATACATAAAAAAAAAAAATTCACAAATTAAAACAAAATTAGGACAACAACAATATTATTAAGTTACAATGTTATAACAGTGTTATATAAAGACAATTTTGGTATAAAGCACCGTTGTAATTATAAATTTATGTTTATTTTTTTTAACTAAAAATAAAATATTATATTTGAATTATATAATAGTAAAATCTATAGAGAAAAAAATAACTTTTAATCTATTATTGTATGTACGTATGAATATACAAACATATATAAATATATTATATATATTTGATAATAAAATATAATATAAATATAACAAACCATTATAATATATATTATATATATTATATAATATATAAACATACAATAACAGGCGAGTGTATTTATGAAACTATACTATATAAGTACTACCGTTAAATTAAATCGGATGAATAAATTTAATGTTTTTAACAATCGATAAACCCGCGTATGACTGTGGTTTTGTCGTAAAAATATAAAACAGAAATATTATAATATTATATAAGGTATCGATCCCTGTTAGTAAACGTCTGACTTAAAATCGTAATAAAAATATATAAGTTGATCACTTTACACGATAAAACGAACTAATCTTTCCGCATTGTAACGTAGTATAACGTCGGACCTGCGTTGTATTATAATATTACTGTAACATAATAGACATTGTTTTTTGACAATACATATTATTTACACACTGATAATAATAAGATAATACAACAGCGGTTGCAGAATGTTGTAAATTTGTTGTTATTATTCTTAAACGATAGTATTACTATTTAGTTATTAGTAAGAACACAGAAGCCAAACGAACAGAAGAAACGTTTCGTGTCGGCGCCAACCCTATTTAGCATCTGCGTACATTTTACATAACAACATACATAATATTATTATTAACCTATTATTAGCATTTTATAATATAATAATTATTATAATATTATAAATATTGTATATATTACATAAAACATGATAACTATATTTCGCCTACACGCTAAGAATTGTATAGTAGTAATTTTAGACATAATAATAATATTATTGTTTTATAACTATTCTTACTATACTAAGTGTTTTAATACTTTTTTTAATATTACGCAACGAAAATAAACAATATTTAATATTATGTAATCGTTTAAAACATGTTATATCAATAAACGGGCAAACAACATATTATTAACGCAATCTGTTATAATATATATTATATAATAATTTACAGATAAAAAAAAAAATGTAAACAAGGAAACAAACGAACCTCCCCTCTTTGTCACCCTTAAAACTTGCCGCTACACGTTTCGATGTAGCCGGCCAAATTCGAGGGAAAATAAATAAATATTATATATATTATGCGCAATATATGTACATCGTTTTCGATTTCCATCCGTATCTCGTTTGTTCGTTTATTTCGTACGAGGATATAGGCACCGGCGAGACGAATAATAATATTATAATATCATTATCTCGTCCTACGCCGGCCGACGCCATACCGGTCCACGTTATGACCAGCCACCGGTCAATTTGTGGAACAGCTCCTCGTTCAGCGTTTGATTCACCTCCTTGGAACGCATCGACAAAAATATGTAACCGCCGATGAATTCGTGTATGACTTTGCAGTCGGCCGACTGGCAGGCGAATATTATGTTTCCCTCTTCGAACTGCACCATCATGTGTTTGACTTCCCAGTTGATGTTCCACGCCTGCGACAAAACGAACGGTGGCGTTAAAGCGACGACGACTTTTGTGATCGAAAACACAATATTTATTATCGCTAAACTCACCTTCATCGTGTTGTATCTCCATGTTTTTATGTGATCGCCGGTCCGATGTCCATGCGCATCAGACGGTTGTACGCTATGCCCAGCAGCTCTTCTTTCTTGTGGCCCATGAACTTGACGACGAACAGTGAGATGCCGAACTCGGGTAACGACTGCCACGCTTTGATGTAGTTCATCTTGGCCTCCATCAAAGTCAATTCCTTGAGGTTAGCGTGCGCTTCGAGTATGCGCTGCTGGACCATCTACGCGAAAAATTATATTACAATATGGTGGCGATATTTTTTTTAATGACAAAATTAACTTTGGTCAGCCGTTACTTGTTCAGTTAAGTCGTCGACGTTTAGTAAGAAGTTAATATAGCTAACAGATAAAATAATATGTATTCGACTTTGAGAGAGTTCAATTATTAGTATGGAGTTGTCAAAATATTCTTTTTTACTGACTATAATAATATATTTTTACCCAATTCAGTCGAAAAAAAGTTGATACATTGTTATAAATATTTACGACGTAAGTCATCATATGATACAGTGATTGTGAAACTTTTAAACAATAATAACTCAACATAACGTTAAAAATTCATTCTAATTTATAGTTAGGTACTTGTTATAGTTGTTACATACTTTAGAGTAATAGTTGTTTAGAAAATTACACGTTTTTACTAAATTATTTGACTAATACATTAATATTGTTTGTTTATTTGTAAAGGTATTTGAAATTAAATAAAAAACATCTAATTAATCAGTTTTAACTATAAATATAGAGATCTTGACTTAATGTATTTTTTTTTTTTTTTTTTTTTTAATACACCTGCGGCAACTTAGGCCATTGGGGATGGATTAGGTTTTTAATCGGTTATTACTGTAAGGTTGGGAACGGTAGGGAGAAACACGTGTGTGTGTTGTGGCAGAATTTCTAATGGGGCACCCGTAGGTTTCTGCCATGCCCCGGGGTGGGGGATGGCGCTTAATGTATTATTATGCAATTTAACTGAAAAAGTCGAGTTATTGCACTTTTAACTAGATAATAGTAGTTAAAACTATGAAGTTGAAAAATAACTTTATTATTTAATGCCCCCCCCCCTATGTTTATAGGTAGGTATTTTTATGACCAAGTGTCATGCGTGACCACCGACTGTAGTGCTTACTTTTCCCTTGAGTTTTCTGGAAAACTTGTGTGGTATGTAATCTTCGACTGTGATGTCCAACGAAGAAGGGCTAATGACTGGTGACTGAATGATCGATGGATGTTGCATCTCGAGGAACGCTTTGATCGATTTGACTTCGGACTCGTAAGAGTGATCGGACAACGGGCGTCCTTTTGCTGCCAGTCTACAAGCAGCCATCCATTTTGCATACTGCTCCTCCTATACGAGTACGGTGAAGAGTGATTACACGGTCAGTTATTATCGCACTAAATATATTTAGTAGCAGCTAAGCACTTACGCTATCGCATTTAATACACATCTCGGTCATGCCATCGGAACTGGGCACTTCCAACTTAATGCCGAACTTGTTCTGCGAAATATTCACATCGGGTGTCACCTCGCATCCCTTCAGACTGACACTGTGCACGGGAAGTGCGCCGACTTCAGCGTCTTCCGCCGTTTTGTACATCCGCAAATGCAAATCTCGGCATGTGAACCAATACCGTTTAAACGCTTTCAGTGTAAACTTTTTGGGCCTATACAGGGAATCACGAGTTAGAATAATGCTGGTTTATGTCAAACCAGTCGAAGTGTACTCACTTTAAAAATCTCAAGTAATCAGATAATTCTGGCGCATGGATCAAATTGCTGACATTGCCCTGCGGCTGGAACCCTTCAAGCGTAATCTGAAGATCTGACAAAGCAGCATCAATATCGTCGTCTCCGCCTGACGTTTCTATAAGTGGTTGTGGTACACTGGCTTTTAGATTTATTTGGACCTGAAATCCAAAAGTAACATTAGATTTATACGCGGTATATCAACAAAAATTTTCATTGTGACCAGTGAAAATTTGTGAAAAACACTAATAAGTATTTAGGCCATTAATGATGGTTAACAATAATACACAGTAGACAACTGCTATAAGAGTACTTGGATATTATATGTATAGATATCATTTTAATATATTTTAATCGTGACGTACTTGTAGGGCTGCAAACATCAAAGCTTCTTCTTCGGTACAATCGATTTCACCACTCAACAAACTCCATTTTGCTTGTTCGTATATTTGGTTTATGCGTACAGAATCCAACCTGGGATTCAAATCGTAGAAAGAATAGAATTTAAACCGTAATTTTAGCAAATCGTATTCTCTGACACCTTGCTCCATGATCGACAGTGACGAATCCAACCAGCTGTATATAAAAAATAAACTTTTTAAGTAACTTTCGACGTTACTATGATATATTATATGCTTTAAAATACTACTCACGCCACGTTCATTCTAGCTTTCTCTACCAGTGATTTTGGTTTCAAGACTTTGTTTCGCACCTCTTGATTTAGCGAAAGTGGGCTGTTGGCCAAAGACGTATCGAGGGAGCCGTTTAACATTTCCAGTGACGTTACGTTGCCGTTCATTTCCGGTTTGCTGTATCCTTTCTTCCAAGTGCCATTTTGCTGTGGAATGAGTAAAAAGAGTAAAAAAAACCGTAAAATACGTACGCACAGATATATCTCGTTTATAGCTTTTCGATATTCTACTCAACATAGTTATGGTACTCACAGACACGGGCGAACTGATCGGCGTAGAATGATGTTTCAGTGGAGCGCATATGAACGGCGAAGACGACATGTCGAGGCTTCCGGTAGAGCCGGATGGGCTGTGGCTGTTGACAGCGAACGAGTTGGTGTCAGCCGATGGCGTTTGGCCACCGTTGTATTGCATTTCTTTCATGTTGTGCTTCAGGTGATACGGTTCCAGTGGCTTGCTCAGGGACAATTCTTCCGGGTGTCTGATATCTGATGGCGAAACGAAAAATACATTTTTGTAAATAAATAAATATTCACTGCACCATAAGTAGTAGGTAAAATAGAAATCAGATACTCACTCAGCTCTTTGCATATCTGTATGACGGCGTTGAACGTTTTTATAGAGAAGTCCACGCGCATGTCCACGTACCGGAGGTCGGGCAACTGGATGCGTGCAGTTTTGTGCATTCTGGTGAATTGCAGCTTGGCGTCAGCTTGCACTCCATACTGATCTAATGTCGACCGGGTCCTGGTAAGCCACGAGTTACGGTTGGGCCACCAGAGAGCGTGATCCGACCAGTCCATGGCTATATCTGTGCGGAAAAAAAATCAGTTTTATTAATATATAGTTTTGCAACTTGTTAGTTGGCCTAAAAAATATTGTATTCATGTTGTCGTATTGAGCGTCTTTCGTGTTTATTTGTAAAACCAAACGATTCACTATGTATATATGTACCTATGTGTAATCAGTGGTCACCCGGTTCCTGCAATATCTGGTTTCGTAATTATATATTATTATAAACGTTTACTGCAGTTATTCGCTAATTGAACAAATATATATGTATACATACAGTGTACACCTATAAATACATATTATTTTCTATCTAATTTGTATTGGTTACGACATAAATAGTTTAGATTTATTATATATACATATAAACATTGGATTTTGATACTATAAAAGCACATAATACGTGGTCATTTATGTACGAAATACGTATATTATACCTTTTCCTTTTATGGGTTGTGTTTGAGTTTAGTTATATATCACACATAATAGAGATAATATTGCACTGCAGTTTAAGAGTCGACACAAACGAATTCAATTAATATCTTGTAAACAATAGGGTTATAAAATACATTCGCAGCTGCGTGTAACTCAATGCCTAATCAATTGTAAACGTTTGAATTCTATACGGCGATATTCTAATACATAGGAATAAATTTGTTTACGCGCAAATCAATAAACTTATTTCAAAACAAATTGATCGACGATTAATTGCGTGGCGTGCTCAAAACAATATATAGGCGTAATAATAATAACGTTCATTGCTATCATGTGCACCGAGGTCATCGTTTTTACGATAGGTGAGAATCCAAGATTTTTATTTTTGTGCTTAATGACCCATCACGTTAAACATTTATGAGTAATACGCTCCATATGTTTCGAGTCTTCTCTCGACTGAATATATCATACGTCGATTGTGAGACTGTCATAAACAGCCCAACATTCCGAGCAATACTCATTAAAATGTATTTTATCTCCGTGGAATGTACGCGTTAGATTCTTTTTGAGTCGAACTCGGTAGGTACATACCGTTTTCCAGTTGAACGTAATTAAACAATCCTCAATAACAATAATATAAAAAAAACGAATTTAATATTGTTTTTGTTTCTACTCGGAACATCGTACACGCTCGTATAGTTCGATTGGACCGAAAAGACACTTAATTGTAGCAGTACTTTTTTTCACTTTTATTTGGAATTCGATCGAAACGTTTATTTTTTTTTTTCGAAATTCAGTTCTTTGCGAATACTCGAGACGCCACGGCGTATAAAATAATAATATAGGTTTTTACCCGTACAATGTATACATATTGTACATAAATAAACTACGATAACCTAATTAAACACATCGCGCGCGCGTAGGTATGTATATTGTATTATACGACGGTCGTGTCGACTTTCAAACCGATAGACGGAATAACAAATAGGGCAGATGGTATGTGGTTGTTTTTTAGTGTACAACACACAATAATATAATCGGAGATTTTATACAGCGCAGCGGTGTGTACGATTATCATTGTTTATTATATCTACTCGAGTTTGATCGGGCGCGTTCGGTATCGTCGGGAAATTTTTAAAATCAGACGCCCCGAGAAGTCGTGACCCGCAGAACAGAACTCGAGTTTTTTCAGAACACCGCCGGCGGTAATCCGAGAGGAGGAACACACGACGAGGGACTGCGGTCCGACATGTCGAGACGACCGCGTCGGTCGCATTGCGACAATATGCGGTTTTGCGGTCTCGTCGCCGCCGCTGCAGGCGCCGCAGACGGCACGCAATATTTAATGGCACACCGTGAAAACGACGGCGTGAGGACCTAAGACCGTCTGTATCGCTCGCGAAAAACCGCGCAAGTCGTCGTGAAAGGCTGCCTCGCAACTGCACGCGGGGATGCGATATGCGTGCAGTGCGATGGCGGCATTATAATAATAATATTTTATCGCGACACGTCGACACTAATACAACAACAATACATAATATTATTATATATAATGCGTCATCCTCATTAGGTCTCGTGTCGTCGACTCGTATAGGTATACGAAAATAATAATAATGTGTTTTATCGCGTCAGCTGCGGCGGCGGCGTATATACTTACGTTTCGCTTTGGAGATATATATATATATATTGCAGGTACCTACCTCCTATATATACATAATATCGTACGAAGGAAAAAAAACCTGCCGCGTGACACGGAATAAAATACGTCTTTGGTCCGGCAAGGTTATAATAATAATATTGTATGTACGCCTTATAACAATTTACACACACATGGTCGCGCGCGCGAGGCTGCCGTTGCCGCCGATTTTACCGTAAGCAAACGCCATGTATGGAAACTGAATTCTTCGTTCGTTCGGCCGACCGACCGACCGACCGACCGACCGCCGCCGCTCGGCGCGAGCAGCATAGCTACGGCGAGCCGCCACCGCGGACTTTCTCTGCGTTTCGTGGCGGTTTCGCGCGTCTTCTCCGCCCGTCGCCGTCGCGGTATAGTGCATATTATTATTATATTATTACCATTGTAATGTATGTCTGCAGTGGTGAATATTGGCCGGACGGTCAAACCGAAACTACGCTACATTCCGAGATTATAAACCTAGGTAATAATTATATACCCGCGGAGTAATAATTATCGCGTGGTCCGAGACGTCTATAAGTATTAAACCGATCACTGTAATAGTCCTGCGTTTTTCGATTCATTCACGATAATGGATTTCCTTCAAATTTTGATTGTCGAATCGTTTTTAAACGTATTCGCTAATGATATACGACCAAACCTATATAGGAAACGCTCTGTGGAAGTGTCCAGAGGGGTGGATTGTACTCGATCGAACCGTCATCATATTTTATTTCGATTTTTGCACCCGGCCGACCAGACCTAATATATAAACTATAAAATATATAATTATATCGTCCATATTTATAATACCTTTCTTTTAAACGCATATGACGAGTTTGACATTTTTCGATATTTTATTTTACTATTATAAAACATCAGATAATCAGATTATCTGAATGCGATAACATATTTGGACAAACTAAAAATTAGACGCACTACTCGCGCGATCGACCCAAAAGTCTCAAGTCGGAGAGAAAAACAACAAGCTTACTTATAGGCTACTTATACAGGCGCATCTGGCAAATTCTAATAACTATAATTTATAAGAGATTCTATGTAGGATTCCGGATCGAAAGAAGACAAACAGAAATAATACTATAATATTGTACATATATACGAAAAAACTAAAATTTACGGACGTCAACGCTGAATCATATGAAATAATATTATTATATGAATTTATATTTGTGTAAACGATGCGCTACAGATGTGCTCCGCGATTTACGTTGGCGTGACTAGGTCAAATCGAAGGCGAAACCTGACGTTTTTGCTCGCACATAACCATAAAAGCCAAACTTCTCGCCTTCGGCCCGGCTTTTGACCGTCACCAAACCAACCCGTGAATAGTATGCAATATACAGACATATCGCTGGCGAGTATTAAGGTTTCCCGCGAGAGACGTAGTTATTGTCCGGAATATTATACATATTCGCGTAATATAATAAATCGCGATGGTTTCTTTCTTTCTTTTTTTGTCTTCTGCAGCGTTCCGAGGACTCGAACGTGTTATAATAATCGTCATCGTCGCGAGAGAGCGCGATCCGGCCAATGGGAAAGCTGCCCGGAGACCGGCCTTATATGGGAGTCAATCCGGCGGTTTCGCAGCCGCGTTGTCCTTGCCGGCGTACTATTATTTAATATTATACGATGTATTATATATATTATAAGTTGTGATTTTTTTATTTTTATTAAATTATAAAGGGAAAAAACCCAACGAACATCGTCGTCCTCTCGCGCGACCACAGCCTTGGTAAAGTACATACCTAGCTACTCTTTATAAATTCACAAAATATAATATACACACGTCACATGCAATGATATATACACATGGGAATAGGTATTGTACAGTATACACGTATACGATATATCGCATACTGCCACGCCATCGCGAAACGCGTTTTATGCACATCGACCGAGGTTAGGAGGAGTTTTTAAGACGCGTTCGCGGACCTAGGTATAGGTATATATACCATACGTAATACTGTAATATTATTATAGCATTGACTTGCATTGCATTTATATAGATCGGACGACGATGTGTCGCTCCGCTTCGGCGAAAAAATGTGTACTCGACGATATAACTCGATCGATAATATAATATATAATACATCATATATAGGTATAGGAAATTTATAATAATAACGATGACAGTATACGATTTGCGCGCCGTCGGCCTTGAACGAATCATACGCGATTTACGACCGGAACCGAATTCGTCATTTGGCCGATTGGTTTATAAATGTAAATGTATACCGCGGTGTTGCCGGACGTCCGACTAGCGCTCCCCATCGCGGGCTATAATCTGTGCGATTGATTCACGACGTCTGTAAACGCATTTTATTATACGGGGTGTTCGATAAAGCGCGAACGACGACCGCCCGGTTCCAAAACGGTAAATTACGTATTAAAGTATATTATAACTTTTCGGTCACAAAAAAGCGATATGTGTCCTCAAAAGTCCCATATGGTTCACCTCAAGCAGGTGGTTAAGGAGAGGTCACCACATCGACCTCGCAGGACGAGACGGAGCGCGGTGGTTTTTTTTGGAGACTCGTTCTCTCTGCTGCTATAACGGCTCGTATTTTCAACAAGTCGCGGCAGAGGTGCGGAAAAAACTACCTATAGGTACTATTGAGATCCAAATCTGCGGATCTGCCATGATTTTCACCCTGTATACGATTATTTCGAACCGTACCGACGGAAACGACCGCGGACACGAGGGACTGTCGCCGGTGACGGTCCTCGCGAGATATATTATCCGATCGTCAGAGGGACGAGTGCGCTGTATAAATAAACATCGTCGCGAGTCGCCCGGCTGCAGCGACAGGCCCGTAGTGATTCGTCGTACTTGTCGGCTGTGGAAACGAATGAATGTAGGACGCTTATAGGAATAGTGTCGCACAAAGGTCCGGAAAAGGGATGATAAAATATGTGTTGCGCGGGGAGACGCGTTATACACACACACGCGCGCGTAATAAATAGAATCGAACGCAGTTATAATAATATTATATATATATATATACGGCGATAATCAACGGAATAGAGCGTAATAACACGCACACGCCCCGAAAAACGGGACCGTTTGTGGGTTATATTTTCTACCCGCTCGCGATTTCTTTAAGGGACCGTATACAGGACAGACATTATATTATTATTAGACGCGATGTGTGTTATTATGCGTCATTATTGTTAGATACTATTATATTGTTATAAATTACGTGTGTACGAGTATATATAATATATAATATAGACCGTTAAAAAAAAAAAAAAAACCTTTCGATAATGACACAGTAACGAACTACGATTTTCTTTGCAATCGCAGCCGTGTGTGTGTGTGCGTCTGTGAAACGCCTTTATACGATACGTATATTTTGCTCGTACTACTGAACCGGAACGCCGTTGCGGTTTCAGACCGAATCCCTGCGCGTTTCCGAAAAATGTCAATACGCTCTTAATTATATCGACGCCGTTCGTTTTCGGGCGTTGTATATATATAATAATACATATTATACGAAATCATATTTGTGTATAGGTAGGTGGAACTCGAACGAGTTTCGTGTTGTAATTTCGTTTTTCACTATGGTTTTATCACAATGGACCAACTAATAATACTTCATATACCCCCTATTATTACATATATATATATGACGCGTAATATACGACTTCGATGCGTAGTCACACGCGTTCAACGGAACGGGTATGCCCCGGTACGATGTGGGTACCAAGTCGGAGGTCGGAAACGATTTAGAGACGAAAAGCGCGTTGGGTTCCCGAATCGTTTCAACCGTCACTACAGGTACGAAAAAGTATATACAATATTCGTTATGTATCGTGTACGTTATTATTGTTGTTGTTGTTGTTGTTATTTATCGCGACAATAACTGCAGCAGCAGTCGTTTTAATATATTTTTATTATTATTCATTCCACAGTCGGTACGCATACACCTCCTAGCTATCTCGTCTCGGTTCTCCGCTGGCGGTCGCCCATTGTTTTTTTTTTTACGGTTTAAGTCAAATTTACTTCTATATACATAATTTACAGCGATGAGGTACTTGTGTACGCGTCAGCCGTACAGCAATAAAGTCGGATCTGCGCCGCGTCCACACGATAATAGGTATATAATATTATAATATTATTATTGTGACCGGTCTAAACATTTCTACGGCAATATCATATTATATACGCGATATTCCCACGAAAAGGTCAGGAACCCGCGGGGGTGCCCGGTTATCTTGATTTCGGATTTACCATGAATGGGCCTGGCGAGATTCACCGCGGCCGATTTCTATACGGTCGCGGCGACGTTTTCGTATGCAAAACCGTCAGCGGCGACTTCACAGGAGCGCACACAGTATGGTAGTTCGTGAACGTCTTGCATGATAATATTGCACTCGTATTATACGTTTTCGGCCATGTCAAAATATCACGTAGTACTACGATTGAATGTAAAGTGCAATGTGCATTGTGTATTATGTATAGTTGTATAATATAATATGTCGGACACACTGCCAAAAAGTTTTACGCGTTGTTATTTTGCCGTTTTTTATATTTTGATTATTATTTTTTATCGACAGTTCCGCCGGAAACGCAATAATATTTAATGTTTTTATTATACTGCAGTTGTAGTGCGTCTCAAATTTCAATTTCTTTCCGTCTACTGTCATAACAGTAGGTGTACCTATACCTATACTTTATATCCGTCGTAGATGCTATGTCATACTGCTGGCGAATAGTAATTATTCGGAATATTACTCGAAGATTATCGTAGATGTATTTAAAAGCGTTTAAAAAATTATGTGCGAATGGTAAAAACGCATTACTCATTATTTAATAATACAATTTATACGTCCTCGAAATTATTTATTACTTGCAAAAAAAAAAATAAAAAAAATAACGTCATATCAGAGTATTACATCACGATAAATTGGTTGTGGCAATGAAAGGCTATTGAGTAAAAATAACATGCATACATTCATACATATACACTTATGATGTATATATATATATGTACAATTAACAAACTAATTATATACTGCAACGAAGCCGTTTAATTTGTACACAAATATTGTGTAAGACAGGCTTGAGGAACGATTTATGCGCCGATGAAAAATCGGTCGAATAAAAAATTACATCTACTGCAAAATAGTATATATCGTAAAGTATGCGAGTTAAAAACGCGACGTGTATACGACGCTTGTTGTGGAAAATGATGATTATTTTTTTTTTTTTTTATCAAACCCGTTCGAAGAATGACATCTTATTGTATATATTTTAATATTATAATGGCAAAAGAATAAAACGCATTAAAAACAAAATAAAAACTCGAGCGAGTAGGTGGCAGCAGGGTTGTAAGCATATTATAAAGTATGATGCTGCAACAGTACAATATGGTCGTGTTGTTTTGAGTACGTATTATATTATATCGACTGTGTGCGTTCATTATTATTTCGTTAATACTATGGTTTTTATTTTTTATGATTACGCACGTCGCGTGTACACCCATTAATCATCCCTCGAATCACGTTATTGTTCTCAATGGATAAATCGTATATTGTTGACGCGTGTACTGTGTATAGGTATTTGATAACTCGAATGGAATCGTATTATAACGACACACACACGTTACGATAAATCATGTGCGCACAGAAACGAGATTATACTTATTTTCGTTTGAAATCCGACTAACCCACTCGTCGGACCGAAATCCGATAAACGGCGTTTCGATCGGGATATTTTCTCGTTACAAATGATTTATTGCCCTACATATACAATACACATAATAATTCCGTCTTACAAGCTCGCGTTTACGGTATACGCGGTATACCGCCGGTACACATTACGCAGTTGTAGACGCACTACAGAGATATACGACGACGACGACGACGATGATAATGTCAGGAACGTTTGTGTACGCCGCAATTACGTCATTTCGATAACGATTTATAGTTTTTTTTTTTTTTTTTAATAATATTCGTGAGGTCTCGTGAACACAGCTCGCGACTCGGAAACGAAAATAATCCTATTCGTGGCGCGTGCGGATAGACAATTGCATACGCGTACCTATATTATTTTTTAAATCATTTGCAAACTATACGGCCTATACGCTGCGCCTAACGCTTCATTGTGGACTTTTTTCGAGGCGTATAAACACACCGGCCGCATTCTACGCATATATATCGAATAATAACAAGAATAATGTACGTTAAGGTATATATTATACGTCGTCGTCGCCATGGCATTAAAATAATAATAATATACGTACACACACGCTGCAGTGTTACCGGTTTCAGCCGCGGAGACCCTGTGCGCGTGCGATTGTCATATATTATTATTATTGAGATCGTCCTATTGTTCGCGGGAAAAGTCTTTTTTTCTCTTTTTCCTTCTTAAGCCCCACACACACACACACACACACCGCCGACCGCCTTGTACTGCAGGACTCTGGCCGACGGTCGGTCTTTCGGTTTATATCATGATATTATAATATATAATAACAATAATAATATATTATGCAAACATATAATAACAATAATATACGAACGTTTAGAGTCTCAATATACCTGCGCTCATATAAATAATAAATATATATCATTATTATTATATGTATATATATACATGATATTATATGGACCCGACGTACTCGGTCTCGATCTTCGGTCGCTGCAGCCACCCACGGCGACGACGGTGTTTAAACGCGCCGCTTGTGACGGGAGAGTCCTCGCCCGCGGAACGGGCGGCGGGTGACGGTCGACGGATAAACAAAGTGGTTTTTTTTTTCTGTCGAGGGCGGATGGAGGTAGGCCTGTCGGCTAGAGACGAGTGAAACTGCAGTGCGCATAATACGATATTATATTATAGGTAGTATATGATAATAATAATGATATAATGACGGGTCACCGCCGCTAATAGATAATAATAATATAATATCATAATAATTACGGCCCGGCATTATTTATAAATATAACAATATAACGTGTTGTAGGTGTATATTATTATTATTATTATATCACGAGGCGCGAGCGGCGGCGATGCGATTATCTTCGGATTTAACTACGTCCACCATATACGCGTATAATATAGGTACATAATAAAAAATAATAAGCGCGAGCGACCAGCCGAAACGGTGTTTGTTTCGCGTGCGATAAACGACAAAATATTTTCCGGCCAGTCGTCCGACGAACCGAACACTATAATATATATATAATATAATAATAACAACAACAAACAACATTAATAATAAATCATCACTGCAGTGTGCAGCGCAGCATTGTTACAGGTAATAATAGGTGTACTTATTATTGCGAAACGCGTTTTTTTTCTTTCTTTTTCTTTGATTTTTTGCCTCCGAACGCGCGCGCGTCATCCGATTATTAATATAACACGCGGCCGTCCGACGAAAATGTAGTTACAATTTTTTTTTTTATTTTGTCCATCATACCTGACATTCGCAGACGATAAAAACTAAAATAAAAAGTACATATTATATAATTGTTCGTACACGTGTATATCCTCGTTCGTTAAACGAATATAAAAGTATAAATTATTATAATATTATTTTATTACATGTTGTACACGAGGTGCTGGCCAAATCAATTAATAGTGCTGCTGCACCTCTACAGACTAATATCATACATAATAAAGTAACGCGCATCCATCACCGGTTATAATTTATTTTTCTCGTTTTACTGGAAATCGTACGTAATAAAATATGTATATTATATGCATTATTGCGTACATAATGAGAATATTATATGCATTGCACAACTATATATTATAATATATAGTGTTTAAATCACAAGACTCGTACTTATAAACGATAAAATGTAAAAAGACTTCAATTAGAGTCGAGAAGAAATCGACTGAAGAACAATACTACTATAATGGATTACGATGATAAACGTATAGAGTTATGTTTTCTCTATTATTCTTAAATTGAGGGACGATTAATCAGTTGAAGTGATCGGTCATATAGAAATCACCGAGTCGAGATTAACGACAGACCGTGATTGAGCTCTAAATAATAGTTTGTTCGTTTACTCGTACGAGGAGAAATTATTGTTCATGTACACTGTACACCGAACTATGAATATAGTGGCTGCTGTGTCTTCATAATTCGGGACGGAAATCGCTTCCCTTCTCGAAAATATATAACTACGACGGGACGAAAGGACATCTGCAGCAAGAGACGAGATCAATGAGACGTCATTCATATTATTAGGTATATGTGTGTGTACTTAATAAAATAATATTACGGTCCTGTCGTTTAATATAGGCGCATTACCCTATTACTACGTCGAAAAATCATTACCTAGCCGACTTATTTAATACGCTTATATTACGCTAACAAATTGATTGTAAGTGAATCAACAGAACGTCGTTTGTTTCATCGCATATACGAGATCCACGACCGTCGTAGGTTTCTTAAATAATAGAATGACTACAACAATACGCAGTTTAATCATTTTGATTAGGATTAATTCTCTAGCCGAACACAGTCGTCTTCACTGTGTACGCGGTTTCTATGTCGCGTATATATATAATCACGTGTTCCATGTTTCTACGCATATGCACTATACGTCACAGCCGTAGAAATACTTGACGACAGCAAGTCTGAGTAAAATGTCCGGAGAGGGAGAAATCTATAAAGACGACATCCGGTTAAACGTGGAAAAAAATTCTTAAAACGTTTTCATTTTTTAACAATATCTCTACACACGGCTTATACAAATAGAATCTCATATTTAGTTATTAACTAACTCTCCATTAATATAATATAAAATTATTATACACCATTATCGTCCTGCGTGTAAGACTATTCTGGTTGGCCAAATATGAAATTAATCACATGCATCACTGCACTTGCAGCAACCCGTCAGTTATTACCACCATATAATATAGCACGCGAGATTTATCTGATCAGTGTCGCATCTTTTTTTTATACGCAATATTTTTGTACTGTACACAACCATGGTGTCGGATGCACCGGAAACTCAAGGCTGAGGTCGTTTTAAAGACCTCGGTATATGATGTCCTAGTTTTTTCTAATCTCTGTAAGAAAATCAACTATTGACCATGTAGAAATGGCGGTCGCGAGCAAAAATTAATTTTAAGAAATATTACTCTATCGTTTATTCTAGATCGCTATAGACTCAGTTTTTTCGCTACTCGCGGCTCGATTTAAAGAAACCCGCGAGCCATGTGCGATACCCGATTGAAATGTTTTCTTTTTTAAATCTTCGAACACCTCGAACAATGCGAAAAACATACAATATTGATACATCATAATCGCCGGGACTTCACCGATGGATTACTTTGAATATTCCGCGAGTTCAAATCGTCGGACGAAACAGAACACGAAACATCGTTGTTTTATACGTTATATTTAACGGGAAATATTCAATATAATTCGCATTTTTACAAACCGCACCTGCTTGTCGTATATACCGTGTGCCTAACCGCAATATAGAGAAGCGAGGTACTTATAACACCGGCTCTGAAGCATAATATAAACGATTAAAAAATATAATAATATTATAATAATAAGCGTTACATTTTCGTGTCCGCGCCGACGTACACATCACACGCGCATTATTACAGTATAATAATAATAATAATAATAATATGATAATATTATGTACGTCGGCGTCGTCCACCGCACATCGCGGCGTGTGTGTATTATTCTCGTTTAGCATTTTCTGTATGGCCTCATTACGGCGCTAAATACATGGTCGTAACAAGCCGGATAGTTATTCGGATAGCTGCTGCCGGTTGCGGAATCCCATTGACCCGGTGCATAATAATGACGTCGGCGGCACGCGGTCGTCCGCAAACAAATCACGACGATTACACGAGCCGTCCCGCGACCGTATGCGTTATTATATACGATTTATACTCGATTTTTGTGAGATTTCGTCCCCGACGTCTTCGCTACGTACATTCAAAAAAAATTAAATTAAATTATTTTCTTTTTAAACTGCGCAGTTAAAACGCGAAAACGGTTCGGCCTAAAACGTAATGTTATGCGACACTACGACTGTCGCGAGATCGCGTTTAAGCATATATTATAATATTATATAGCCCGCAAAACGGCGGTGTACGTATATTATACATATTATAATAATAATATATGATACATAATACTATTCGCATAACAGCATATAACGCGTGTTATATAATATCGTTTTCGTGACGTGGACGGCGCTGCGTTTGTTAATATCGTATAATATAATATTGTTATAATATTATGCATATATTATACGATGTGACACGGAGTTGCCTAAGCCGCGCCGGCGCTAAGTATAAAGTTTAAACGCCACACTATAGGATTATTATAAACAGCGTACATTATAAGACGTATAAGGATATAAGGAGAATAAATTTATGATAATCGTTGCTCACTGGAATCGCGTATTATTATTTCGAATTTCAAACGGAACGATAATGCTAATAATAAGCCGTTGGAATATACGTATAATAATATTTTACTGTCTGCACACACGTCGAGTTCTGTGCGCATTACGTTATAATATATTATAGACGCGATTTCGTCTACAGCGACCGGCGCATGTAGATACGTACGTCATAAACACCGCTCGCGACCTCGTACGAGATCGTGCGGGGGGAAAAAAAACGAAAAATATTGGCAACGAGTTTCGCAAGTAATCGTCGCGATTTTGAACGTTTCCGACGCCACTGACCGACCACTCGTCGGCGGCGGGAGAGGGAATAAAAATCTGCACATCGACTGCGCTCGGCAATAACCATCGCATCGCACGAGCAATAATATTATATTATTACACGATAATATAATAACGATATTTTAAATATAAACCCGCGACAGATGTGCCGCCGATATTGAACGGTCGCCAATAATGTTATTATATATACAAATTTCGAACAAACAAAATTCATATGCGCTTTCTAAAACTGGGTTATTACCTTCGCGGACAGATGTATAATGTAATACGTTGGCGAGTACATAATAATATTATTATTATTGTCGTCGTATATATGAGCACACATCGCACGCACACACACACGACTTGTTGTTTGCTCGACGCCGTTTGTGCATGAATATTATTAGGTATTGTATTTTTACTCTAGCGCGAGCATACACGACGAGCGTGCATGAAAAAAATAAAAAAACGATTCGAAACGCAAAAAGAAGAAAAAAAAATTGTAATATTTGCGGTGGCGAGAGAAAAAAACCGTACGTCCGCACGACCTTGGAGATAATTAATGTCATTACCGACAACGGAGCGGTTATGAGCTGCAGTGTATACCTAATATACACACACACGCGATATGTATACGCCGAAGCAGTGTTCTCGCAGTACACCGCGGATTGTTGTAAAAAATATTAATTACCATAATTATTATTATACGATATATGGCTGGCGGTCGAATCGTTCGCCGTCGGTACACGACGTGTTTATATAAGTTTAAATATAATATTATTATCGTTATTATTATTATTATTTTGTTTTATTCCGTCACGTGCCTCCAATATATATAACGGTCTTGTAACTTACAAACACGACGATATAATATAATGAGACGTTGATTGATACGGAAAATCGCCGTGCGCAGAAACGCGTATACACAATATTATTGTTATCCTTAATGTACGAAGAATATATAGGCTCGTGCGCTCGCAAACTCTACGGCCGTACGATGATAATTAGGTATATACGTGTGTATCACACACAATGGCCCGCAGGACACGCGCCGCAGCGTTTTTTACGATGTATACCGCAGACCGATTTTTCGTCCTGCGATTTTTGTTGCTCGTCGAATGTAATTCTAGAATGACTTTTCCGTCGGCAGGTATATTATTATTGATTGAGTTGAGTTTCAGTGTGAAATGTCCGAAACGTTTGTACGCCGATCTCAAGCTTTATTATATATTTGTTCACTGTACAACATACGCACGGTAGGTACGTCGGGATTTACTTGAACTGCAAGTAGTTGTACGCGGTGGTTATTTTTAGAATACGTTTTAAGCAGGCTATGCGCCAAAACCGACAAAAAAATTATTCACAGTCGTGGGCAGTGGAACCCTCCTCCCGGGTGGCCCTCACAACCCCAAATCCGATCGTCCTGGGTATAAGTGTGGTTTAAAATAATTCGTTACTGCGCCTATATAGAAACATAAAGGTACGCGATGGAAATCTAACGATTTTATTTCACTACCCGCTTCAAGCTGACGAGTACACGTTTTACCGCGTTCAATCCTCCCGCAGCAGACGATCGGACTTGAATCAACCCCTAAAATAGTTTACCACAATGGTCCCTGTATGAATGATAATGTTATAATATGATAATGACAATAATATTTTAATAATATAATAATTTATGCGATGACAAAATACGCAGTATAATACAATTATATAATAACGTATTGTGCGGGCGGCGACTGTTGAGTGTACACATACGTATAATAGTGAGTTGTATACCGTCGTAGTGTATGGGTTTTTAGACGTGTGACGGTCCGTCTTTCTGTTCGCCGTAGTGTTAAAAAAACGTCGATCGCGGGACGATTTAAGGATGATTGATAACGGCGCGCGCGCTGAACTCGACTATACACCTATAGTGTACTACCCTTCTCCACCCTTCAGGCAACGACAATAAGACTATTGTATATATATATATATATACTCTCACACATCTTATTCGTACCTACTTATATGTACATATACTAGCTATATAGACACAAAACGGAAGAGCGTGACGAGAGATTGACACGACGTCCTTGACTCTCGTTCGATAAAAAGGAAATTGATAACGCTATTATATATATTGTTATTATTATTATTATTATTATTATTATATTATAGACAACAATCGGGCTCGAACGAATCGCATTGTTATCATATTGTCGTTTATACATAATAATAATAATATATATATAATATTACCTATATAGATCTACGCGGCAAAAAGTGTCGTAAAAAATAATATTTTTTAAGCCATTGTCGACGAGCAAATTGATATTATTATTATATCATCATTATTTTCACGTTTTACTAGCCGGCTTCGGATGTATATGTAATAATATTATGTGAACATAATGTGTGATAATAATGTAATCTGACTGTACCTGCGAGACACATAATATACGTATTATATAGTTACGCGAAATACAGATATTATAATACATTATAATATATTCTCCTATATTACCCATATATAGGTACATGGCGGCCACGACACCAAGAATACCAGACAGCGTTTTGGAGTTAATAAAATATGTGCATAGGTATGGATTATTATTCATTTTTAAACGCGCAGTTTGTGAAAAATGCAAATCCAATGAACGTGTTTTAGAGGGTACCGTATTTTTTTTCTTTAGTCCGACACGAAAAAATAATGATATATCGCCCGCCGTCTTCGCGACTTTTTTTTCGATGTCACATATACAACGCGTTAATTAATGCAAATTAAGTATAATATAATATGTTGAATATTTTAATATACACAACAGCGGGGAGGTACGTCAGTTAGACGCTTTGGAGTAGGTTTTTTTTTTTTGACTAATGCGACAAGTATGTTGTATAATATTCGGGTAACCTTATCAAAATACAATTTTTTTTTTTTGTTTAATATATTGAAAAATTGTTGTATGTTTGCAATAAAATTAAACGACAAAAATTATTGAGACAACGACGCTATGGCCCCCCACTAGTCAATTCAGAGTTTAATGTAGGGTATTTTGAAAATCGATAGGTTTATCTCACTCCAGCCGTCATAAAAATAACGCTTCGGTAATAAACTATAGTAAAATAATAAAAAAAACAATAATTTAGGCGAGTGTTATACGTAACGTATCGTTATTATAATGCATGCGGTTGAAAACCGATTTAACACTCCAAATCGTTTATATACACTTATTACGACTTAATATACGGATCACTCGAATTTGCGTACGCATTTCATCATATATATAATACATAATAATAATATATATGTATATAACGACGTCTCTATTACATTATTTATGTTTTATCGTTTTGTCTTTGTTATATTACGACACAAAACGTATAATATATTATAAAGACCGCCCCGCGTAGAATATCGTCGAAATCTTAAATCTCTTCGAGTGTCACCGCCGCGTGTATAATATATAATATATACACAACATAAGTACCTATACGTATAATAACACAACGCACGTCAACACTCGAGCCACATAATTGCGCATAACATAATATATTATCTCACATTATTATTACGACTTTGGTGTCGAGCCGTAATGGATAATAAGGCCGACGATAAAACGACAATTGAGAACGGTCAAAAGTTTCAATAAAAACACCGTACACAAAATACTCGAGTATCATCATCGTATAGTCGCGTGTATCGAGCGCATTCACGCCTAACCCGACCAGCAGTGTCGTAGTAAGCCTATAATTTACCTACGTGAGGCCAAAAATACTAGTCCGCTGCTTTTTCTATTCTTCGATAATATTATAAGCGCAGTTATTCGAATATCGATTTTTTAGAGCTTTTATTGAGCACGCTCGTTGACTATATTATTATACTCTCAAATACACATATACGATCATTTGTATTACACAAAAGGAGTATCCCTGCCGCAGTGAAGATAGATACATCGAACTTTTATGAGTTTTTATCACCACTGCAGCAGAACTTTCGTTGGGCAGTATACGTTTGTATACGTTTGTAATTTTTGGGATTGTTTAATCCCAAACATTTAAAAATACCTACACTAAGTCATTAAGTATACGTTTAAAAATTCCGAAAATCAGATTTTAAATAAATTTCATCGTTAATTTTTTTTTTAAACTGCGGGTATGAGCGTGCTCGGTGAATCACCCTATTATATGGTGTATATATAATGTTGCAATACGCACAATGACATTTTATATACATTCAAATGTGGTGATATGATGTCGCTTATTGCGGCCGACAAGACGTACGTAACGAGTACCTACCTACTGTTTATACATATTATAATCGCGTTCTGAAGACATCAGCCGACGTTCGATGTCGTATATATTATATTGCAGCGCGACGATTGACGGAACTTGTGCGTCGTTGCGATATATAAAGGCGCAGCACGTCGCGTTTGACCTACATTAAAAAGTCTAAGCGATTTCAAACAAAAGGGCCTACATCGCGGCGTAAAGGGCGAGGTCCCGTGCAACGAGTTAAACGAAAGTGACTTAAAATTATTCGGCGCGTGCGGTGTGTATAATATATTGTGCAGGCGCGGGTAATCGTTATTGATGGACTTACGCGCGAATTATGATTATATATATATATTGCAATACTATTATAATAATACGTACGACCCATTGCGAGTTCGGCAGAGTCGTCGTGGCGACGGTATTATTATATAGGTATACTGCAGTAGTCCGGTCCGCAGGCTTATTCAGTTTTTACCAAATGCGCGAATTTGTAACGCAAACGACTACAATAACTACGAACGCGGAGCGGCGTTTTAGAGGCAGAATATTATTATAATTTCGGTGATTAGCCATGACTTCTCGGAAAAGGGTAGTCGGTCGGTCGTTTTCAAATGCCAAGCGTTTTAAATGTCAGATGTTTGATGTGTAAACTGTTCGTTAAAAAATCTATCGTGAAAATATAATAAAATAACTATATACGTTATTATAATGGTATACACGCGCGCGTTGCAGCCGTTGCACCAGTTATCTTTTTATAATGTACCTACATTTTATTGTTTATTATTACTATCTACAGCTATAAATCGAACATAAAAGTACACCGCAGTGGCGCGTATCAGGAGGGATATGACTGTTGGTTGGTATATGAACAAGCATCTAATTGTCTCTTTAATTTTAATTTTCGATGAATGTGAATTATGATGTTGGTAATAAACTATTAAACATAATAGGTACTCAATTTTAAAACATTAAATTTCGTTAATTGTATTCATTATATTATAATATGCATTATATGCGTATACTGTAGTACAGGCCTTTGTTTTGAAAATGCTTGCTCGGCATTGCACTATCAGTACTATGTTATATAAATTTGTGTAGTGTCTTATTCGAAAAACGAAAAAATAATTCATATACGCTGTTAAAATACTCACTACTACACTAAAATACTCTGTTTTACTGCACTCGTTTTCAATTACCAAACTGAACAGAAACGCCTACGTTTATAAGAAATAACGTTATATTAATATTATATTTGTCATTTGGCGTATTATAATCGATTATTAAAAATCTTTCAAAATAAAATCCAATCATTTCAATAGTAACCCACGGCGTGCCTACATCGACCGATCAACCTCCTATACATCATCATAATATTAATATTATAATATATATTATACTTGTGGTAGTTGTGGACGCCCGCCATCATGCACGCCCGCTGGTACCAGTATACATAATGATTTCAGACGTATATGTAATAATATTATATGTTATTATTCACGTTGACGTAGGTTTTATTATTTTTAAACGGTTTGTAAATCAGTCAAGAAATATCATTTTTTTTTTTTTATGAATAGCTTCGAAACTCGATTTTGTCGGAGGGTTAGTGCATATATGGTTGTAAAATCTATATGTAGGTACGTATATAGTGACGCGTTAGGAAAAAAATAGCCTATTTTACGACTATTCATAAAAACGATCATATAATATTATAATACACACTAAACAGCAGTAATCAGAGACGACTCGAGGTGAAGTTCGAAAAGTCAGTCCAACGGTACTAAATAAAAAAATAAAATAATTACGTGTGTATATAAAATATTATTATATTTTTTTTTCTTCACAACCGTTTCGTTTCGACGCATTTCCATTGCTATAGCTATAGTTAATATTATTATACTACACGTGTAGTACTTATATTATAGTACATAGTATAGTTACATGTATATACACGTTTTTATTATCGAGTCGTGATCTCGTTTCGAACTCGATCGAAATTACCGCGTAATTTTAATTTCAAAGAGTTTTGCAATCACCGCTGTCGGGCACATAACACAAAAAGTAGGAGGAAAATCATCACAGCCGTTACAGTAGTGTACCTATACACAGTGCTCAAGGCACAACCGCGTTGTCGAGGAAGAAACAAAGTATATTTATATACACTGAGCTTGTGTGTGTGTATAATATTAATATAATATTTTATAGGTTGTACACATTATATATTGTATATAAATAATAGTATTATATATACCTATTTTACATTGACCGATGCGATTCGACTTTCTTTTTACGTCAACGATTTCGAAGTCCATCACCCACGCCTATATATATATTACACACAACCTTCGGTTTTTTTTTTGTTCTGTGCGGCTCTTGTAATCATGATGCATGGTCATCGCGACTATCGGAGCAAGAATCGATATAATTATTTGATTAGCCGACCATTTCGTGCTTTGTGTTTGGATTTCTTGTTTCTCATATACATATATAGCGGGTAGGTTTAGAATTTCGACTAGTTATATATAAGTTCGGATACGGCCGGTTTACAGCTTACCGGCAAGTAGGGTCAGTGTGACGATGGATATTACACTATAATATGTGTTTAGGTAAGACGACACACAACGCAAAACATGACGTTTGATCATCGTTTTTCAGTAGTTAGGTCATGTCTAAATGATAACTTTCAGTGTCGAATGAGTAAATAAAGTGCATATTAAGCATGTGCATGTGCATGTGCCATGTGTTAAATTTGAGGCTTTGCGGGCAAATTCCACCAACCTTCAACAAACTTACGTCATGTTATTATTATATTTGATTATACAATGTATTACTGCAGGAAGCTGATACGTAAATCTCGGGCTGAAAATGTTGTCAATCCGTCTCTATATAGACGACGATCGAGTTACCTCAAGAGTCTACATCCTTATTATTTGTATCAAGAGTCTCGTAAAAGTATAAAATCCGTCGTCTCTCATCCTCTCCTAATTCATGTTATATCGTCAAATCCAAGTAGGTAAATTGGTAAACTTATCAATTCACGTCCGGTACAATGTTAATTATAAACAATATGTAGACAGGACGATTCATATCACGAGCATTATATGAACTCAATATACGTTATCGTTATAGTTTTGATTTTTGGAAGTTGTAAGTTTATTTAGAGACCACGTTGTTTTCAAATACTTTGGTTTTTGGTAGTGTATACGTATTTATCATCATTTAAGAAGGATATGTACATACACGATAGGTCGGATGTATAATATAATTAATAACTGTATAAACGTACTGCTACGCCGGCACGCCTTCGGGTGCGATCGGCGGCCTCCGGTAAACTTTGGTCGGACGCTATTTCATCACATCGCACGCCATCGCACTACAATTATGTGTGTATATATGCCACGATGATTACTACGGTGAAAAAATAGCTAGAAAATAACGAAACGCTACCACTTATATATATTATACAATCACGCAACACCTTCGATGACCGCACAGCCGCCGCTACCCGAGAGCAGGAGACTTTGAAAACGGTGCGACGCGCTTTGAAAATATTTATTATTTTTCAATCGATATATTTAGGTGCGTCGTATATGTACCCGTTAATATTTCATATTTTACGTTTAAGATACACGCCCGACGTACTCGAGGCGGCTATTAGGTACGACAGACTAATTGCGACGGCGGCGGCGTACACGCGTGTTAATAATTATTATGTACAGTTAATTATATATTAAATATATATTATTATTATGTAATTACACGGCGGCCGAGCGGGTTGAAACGACCCACGAAAAACCACCCGAATAATACAAATAATATAATACGATGTAACATATACACATTTTAATTTCGCGTGTAAACGTCGCGTGACGGCGGTGCGAGAACAAAAAGTACAATACATACATAATAATATAATATACTTATTACGAAGGTATATCGCTCGGACAAATCGGGTGCGGTGGACGTGCGCTTGAATATTAAATATTTTTGTCAAATTCAGTTACCTGTGCATAATACGTACGTTGGCGCCGATGGAAATAGAATAATTTACAGTGAAAAAAGAGGGGAGGAGGAGATCTGATTTGAAAAACAAAAGTTTGTATCGCCACTGGCGGCAGGACACTCATCCTTTGGTACGAAAAATCTCGAGAATTCGGAAATATGGTACTTAGAACTTTTTGGATCAGATTTGATTAAATTCTAAGGTATATTATAAACAAATATGAGGTCGAAAATACTCGGTGAATCGGTTTGTGGTAGGTACTGCGATGCTCGCTAACCATGGTATATAATAATACACCACTGTACCGGTGCCCGTCGTACACACACACACACCCGGCCTCGTAAATTATGTAGTCTTTTTGAAAACTCGGTCCGTTTGTTGTATTGTTTACCGCAGCAATGTGCACGCAGAGAGTGGTTCATTGTGATGGAACTCGCGTCATTGTGGCGGGTACCCGCGATTTTTCGAGAAGACTCGTCGCGTAGATTTTGCCCAAAGCCTCGAGATCGCAGTGTAGTTTGCGACGTGTATAAGACGTTTCCTTTTCATTAAAATATTTTTATTTTTTTTTTTATTAATAATCGCGCATTATTATATTATATATAGTGGTAATATATCATGTTTATGCGCGGCGCTGCGGATTTTACTAGCTCTTTTGTCCGACAACTATGACAAGTATACTTATTGGGTAATAATAACAATAATAAGTGTTCGTGTGCGTACACTTACAGTATAATAAACAATATATATATAAATGAACACGCAATATAATATAATATATTTATCATAATAACTTCTCGTGATGTGGACGGAACAATATAATAATACTATTTCGAGCCATGACGAGACAATATTATTATATTCGTGTACCGCGACCCAAGATCGAGCACGCGTATATTCGTTGTGTTCACACGCGTCGGATGCCACCAGCAAATCGTTTGGTATTATTATATATGTATATGTGATAATCGATGTGCATAATAATATTAATAATAAATACAGTTACAAAGTATACGATTTTTTTTTTATTTTTTTTTGTTTAAAGCAAAACACGCATTTCGAGAATCGTCAGACGTGCTCGCGGGCGACGAAAATTAATCGATATTAAAAAAAAAAAAAATACATAGTATATAATAATAACCAACAGAGCAGCGTGTTACGTAATTTTTTATTGTGACGATCGCCAATGAATGAAAGAGAACCACAGTGGAACAATAATAATATAATAATCGCTGAACGAGCGAAACGGCCGAATTACAAAAGTGCGAAATCATCGTTTTTTTCTCTGTCTCTATTTATCTATCTCTCTTCATACATATCGCGTGTGTACGTGTAGTTAGCTGTTTGTACAATGGCCTGCACATTATTATTACCAATTCAATGATTGATTTGTGTGTTTATTGCGTCTGGTTAATAATATAATAATAATCGAAAACAGGCGTAGGTATCATATACGCGAACGTCGAACAGTGGATATAATTCGACTCGTAACATTGTAAGTACAATATAATATATAAATATTTTGTTGTCAGCCGTGTTTCGCACGCTGTTCCGTGTATTTAAACGCGTGTACTTTATACCATTTTCCCCGTGCGTACGGCAGTCGCGATTTAATTGGATTTTAAATGACGGAAATGATAATTCTATTACTGAAAGACGCACCATAATTATGTTAATACTATCCGAAATTCCCACGACTCGACGTCGTCGTCGGCTTGACAAATGTCTTTTATATAATAATGTATACAAATAGTGTGTACGGCTAATCGTCCGCCGGTCGTTTAGCGCGATCGCAGACGCACCAGACTTCATTGGATTTAGGTAGTAAAACAACGGGGGAAACGTCTTTATAATACGAGATTAATTGCACGCCATTGGAAAAACGTGAACTGTTAACGACCGACGCCGGTACGGCGTGTACATAACACATATTATACTGTTGTAGTAGCAGTCCATTGGCGCAGACATAGGAATTCTGTATAATGAGGGGTTCATTATTATTATCTATTTTTTTTAAAAAATGATCTTAAATTATGGTAGACATTTTTAAAGGGTGGTTGGACACACTTACAAACCCTCATCTCATTTCTACGTCCTGCTGCTTACACGTTTTTATTACGTTTCCAGGCGGTAATATATATAGGTACATTGCATACGTATATGCATACCAAGGAAAGTAAATTTTGAAAAATCGAATAATTACTGTACAAATCGTAATACAGAACGATCTATATTATACATTCTAAAAGTATCGAACCCGAGACGCAGAAAATAACGATGCGGATAAAGGACTTTTTTAAAACACCGATTGCATTTTTATGAATTATATAAATGTCACTGTCAATATCAACTTAATGCATCGAAAAGACTAATGTTAGAAAACAACTATTCAACTTTGATATTATATGTACGTTCGACACGTTCTGACTCATATAGTTCATGTTCATTATTATTATTATAATAGAAATTTTCTCTCTCATTTATTCGCTTTAATTTCCCGTCGGTTCCTGTGTACGACTTCAATAATTGCTTTTTATTTACGCGCATGCAGAGTGTAACCACCGTGCAACTATAGACTATACATTAAATTATAAAATGC
Source organism: Aphis gossypii (assembly GCF_020184175.1). Lineage (NCBI taxonomy): Eukaryota > Metazoa > Arthropoda > Insecta > Hemiptera > Aphididae > Aphis > Aphis gossypii. The sequence goes on from NC_065533.1 coordinate 61,602,242, forward strand.
ACGTATTCTTGACCTTTATCGTGCACCTATATAATTATTATACACGTGGAAAGAAGCAGTTAAACAAAAACTTATAGTGACATAAAACGCAAGAAATTTTTCGATCGACACTATGGTAATAATATTAGTATCTAACTGTAAAATAATACATTATTCGATATTCATAAATACCTATGTAATTATCCATGTAAATGCTCTGGGCCGCTTCATGCGTTCAAGTCGCGAGCATCATTCTGCAGGGGGCGATATATATACGAGCGGACGGCCTCGGGTGGGCTGCGTTTAACTTGTACGCACCGAGTATGTCGCCGATTGGCAAAATGGAGAACAGGGAAAGGGAGGGTTATGTTAAATAATATACGTTTTCAAGTTTTTGTACGTATTGAGGGAAATCCAAGGGGGCCGGGGGAGGGTTTATAACCCAAATGAACCGCGGTGTACGCGCCACCGGCTGCAGGGTGGCTGCAGCAGCCTGCACTCCGCGACGGAGATGCGCTGCAGCAGTGTGCCGCGGTAACGCCATATCGTGACCCACCCCAACGACGAACGGACAGTCAGGGTTAGCCCCGAAAACAGCTGAAGCCGGACACGTTTGGCAGGACTACGCTAAACATATGGTTTATAGGTCTTTTGTGTCCGGCACACGATTCACCCTCGCGGGCCAATCGCGATGACGTCAACATTTATCGATATGCGCGAGCGTTGTTAAATCTGCACCTCGTGTGCCGTCCCCGAGTTCCGCCGGAATACGTCTACAGTAATAAATATAAATAATATCGGTGGCATAGGTATTATATACCTTAATATTGATGCGCGTACACTGTCGCGCACACCCGGACTTTGGTGGCCCTCCGCCTGCAACAGAGCAGGAAGAGGCACAATGTACACACAAATTTTGTATTTTACAGCCCACGACAATAAAGGGCACACATTATGTGTGTGTATTATGTATGTGCTTGTGTGTGGATAATTCGGCGTAGTATTGTCTGCACACACATACGCGCGTGCGCCAGCGTATATTTTGGTCCGTGCCCCGACGACGACCGGCCAGGTGAATTTTATATTATTATGCTTCGCGCCATCGCCGTCGTCGAGGGGGTTGTTAATACAGCAACGCGTATATATATGTGTGTGTGTGTGGGTATAATAATAATATATGGTATTGTGTATTTTTTTCCCCGTTTTTATAAAGAAAAACCGAGTTTACCCACTATAGCGTGTATATTATACCGTACATATACCGGGCGGTCACCCCGTCATTATATTATTTACCTTATACATAGGAAACACCTTCAAAAACCGATTTCTAACCGACGAGTGGTTCGTACTACTCTTATATGCTAAAATAATAACTTTTAATGCACACACGTATACATATAATATGATAATTAGCTGCACTATCCTAGCCGTACAGATACTTTGGGCGATTAATTTTGTGAAATTGAATAGGTAAGGCTGTAATAAAAACGCAAGTACACTCGACGTTTATAGCGCAAAGTGTATAATATAGACAATGAACACGACAATTGACAATATAATATTATACCTATTCGTATTTTTTTTTTTTAATGAAAATGCATAAATTTTTAATTGCATGTCGCGGGGCCCTTTGTGCGCGTGCGACTTCCAAAGCACATTATATAGGTACATAATGACTTTGACTGTGCATCATATTATTACATACCAAGTACGGACGACAAGAAATTTCACGGTCGATTATGTTAACTCATCAGTCATTTTATTGCCTTTCGGATGGTTCAGATGCATAGCGAGAACGCAGAGACGCGAGAAGATATAAATAATAATATTGTAATATATCATATAGTAAAATATATAATTGAAATCCGGCCACTCCACAGACATTGAGTGTAATATTATGTACTCGCACATACATCATCATACATATAGCTGCGTAAAAGAAAAAAAAACATGATTTCTATGATAATACAATGTCAGAGGCGCATTATATTGTTATCGACCGTATATATTATTTATTTTTCCTCTTTCTTGTGTCTTGTCAGTATCGATTTAGAGCACTGCAGAGCTAAGTTCCCGGAGGAAATATAATACGCACTTAAGCACTCACTCACACACACACATACACGTAAAAAAGCGGGTATTATTATTTTTAAGAAGTAGCCAGACAGATCTTATAAATATTATAATATAGGTATATAACAGAAAGGAACACAAAAGATATATACAACGGACGTCTACGGTCCTGAAAACCGTTTAACGCGCTATAAAATAATAATTTATACGTATTCAACGGAGACAGATTACCCTTTACCGAGAAAATCAACCCTTAATTTGGCGTGAATAATGGTAGTCATTATAATGCATTATAATAATGATAATAATAATAATAATAATATTGTTATTATTTTTTTTTTATTATCATCATCGTCATCGTGTCGTTGAATTGTCGGTAAAATGTGTTTGGAGCCTAATACATTTCGAAACCAGTTTTATTTCTTACCTACAAATACAGAGACGGCACAACATAAAAATCGTCTCTCCACCCCCCCATCCGCTCCTTTGCTTCGTCGAGCCGCCGCCGCCGCCGGTCAATACTCGTCCAAAGCAAACACATCGGTAGGTACGGATAGTAACGGGCGGCGGATTTTCAATAAATCATTTTTATTGTAATCAAACGTCCGTCAGCCACACTGTATAATAGGCGTACGTACCACCCAAGTGCAAGTGGCGCACCGTGCACGACGACCGGTGCATAATATATATGCAACAGAGTTTTTGTGTCAACACCAAGACGACTGTGACGAGAACGCCGACCGGATACGACGTGTATTATACAGTTTTTTTTTTTATTTTTTTGGTGTACGTATAAAAGCGCTGGGCCGTCTTAAACGGTGACAAACGCCGCGGAGCAACACGATATCGATTTCATATATCCTGCACACGAGACAAATCGTTGGTAAAAAACTCGTGGATTCCGCCGGACGCGGTCGTCCGCGATGAAGCAGTATATTTTCTCTTTGGCAGACTCGCGAATAATCACTATTATACGTATATATATATTATGCGTATATAATATGCCATACAGTGTGCCGTACCCTGTTGAAACCGGTCCGGGCTCCCGTTTTTCCTGCGTACACGACACGACCAATATGTATATAAAGAGAACCTGTTCTTAATGGACGATTTTTTTTTTCCATTCCATTTTCGCCTAGCACAAGAACACTATCGCAGGTACAATGCGCGCAATTGCAATCGCACTATCGTTTGTTAACAGCACCGAGTTGAGTACCCCTGAACCCTATAGCTGCTGCTGCTATAGCCTGTGCGTATATTATTATATTGTTGTTAAAAAGCTGTCGAACAAATTGAACACACACAAACGTGTGCCCGGGTGGCAAAACCGGTGTTGTTGATTTTCGTGTATGTTTTCGAGTGCGTTCAATAAAAAAGCGACAATAGAATAAAAACAAATTTCCCGCGACGTCCGCCGCCCGCGCGGTATATCATAAAATAATGACGCGTTTTTTAACCCTCGCGACCGCAGGAGCATATATATATTCGATACATATGTCTAGTGTATTTGTGTTATTAACTACTAGCCTCAAGTGTGAGCCGAGGGAGTGGGGTGGGCGACGGCTGTGGACATTATATGACTCAGTATATAACTCGATGAGGGTTGGCCGCGTGTTTGTTTTGAGTATAATATACATTTTTCCCCGACCCCGTTGACGATGTCTAATGGTGTTCCAATAATACGTGCAGCGGGCACGCATATATAGTCGTCGGGCTTAAGTGGTAATCGATGGATCTGAATGAGGGCTGGCGTTATTGGCTTTCGAATAAGGGTTGTCTGCTGTCGGTGCATACAAATGCCGTCGTAAACCCGTCGAAATTAATACGTCTCAGTTTTATACGCTGACCTCGTGCCGATGACTAGGGACGAAAGCTGTTTTGTTCCGTCCCCAACAATCGGCTTTTGTACGGGCGTCGCGGGTAATCGAATTTCGCCACAAAAACCAATAAAATAAATATCGATTTTGGTTTTCTCCGCCGCCGCCGCCGCCGCCTAGGTTGCTTAAACATCTCTTATATACGAGCCGCACCGCGGGCGCGCGAGCTGGTCACGGAACCTGTCAAACGTACGCGCCGTATACGCCGTAGAGGTACGTCTTTGAAGTTTTCTTTTTTGACCTTTAAAAGTGATTCTAATTGTCAAACAACCGGTGATTATCGTTGAATTATAATGTATAATATATTGTAATATGTATGTATAGTGAACGTACGTATTATTTATTGCGACACAATCTATCGTGAATGATCTATAATTGAGATACGTTAATTTTGTTCGTTTACAAATGAAAATCGTTGAAGCGGAACAACTACGCTATATACATATATATTATGTATATGTTGTAACGATTGTATCGATTCGCCAGCGTATATAAACTATGGGATTATGCCAATACACTAATATTTACTTATATATATATACATATATTATAATGTAGGTACACCGTACACGCATTATGTTATATTATTTTACACCAGTAAAAACGTATGGAAGTTCAATAAATAACTGTAGGTATACGTGCCAATCTGCGACGCGAGAGATTAATGGAAATATTTCTCGTGACTGTAATAATAGCTTAAAATAAATAACACTTTAAGCTGCAGGTATGAGAATAATTGAAAGAAAAATGCATTTCTTAAATTGTTTTTAAGTGAATTATAGCCGCACGAGCGTCGCGCGCATACTATGTATACATAATAATATTATTATATAGCAGCAGCAGCACTATATTATACACACATAGGCTGTAAAATACAAACGTAAAAGAATGCACATAGCTCGTAATTAAACAACAATGATGGTGATGATGACAATAATAATAAAGATGATAATTCCGACACGTGCAGTGTGTATACACGACGACGAAATATCACACTGTAATGTACTGTTATTTAATGACGACTGACGTACATATTATATTGTTTGTACAGTGATTATAGCGACGTACGAGAGATAGAACTCCAAACTTTTGGTACCGACGCCTGTGCATGTATAGAAAATATGTCAAGTGTGCGGTAACCGCCAAATCGAAAAATATTTCTATACATAGGCTAGCGACTTGCTGCAAAACACGAATACAAAAATGTACACCGAGATAACTGACAATCGGGACGATATTTTCGTCGGTGGAGGGTACTATCATTTCGATGTGATAATAACAATACGTTATTATATTATTTGACATTAAAATTTCACAGCATTATTCATAATAATGTATAATATGCGATGGAGACGTGAAGCGATTAGGCGCGTTATATGGTCGGATGTTTGCACGTTTTGAGCGGAATGGAATGTCTGTATGATGCGAATTTCAGTGCAAACGCGCAATAAATAGTCATACGCATAACAGGTACTTATATGTACTGCGTAAAATATGCATAGTGAAAAAACGTGTTAAACGATTTGACTCGCGGTGTAACGTGAATATCATTTTATTTTTTTCGTTTTTTTTTCCGCGACTTGCGAATCACTATAGTTATTATATAGTGCATATATATACTTAGATAATGTGTAATACTATAATTCATCCACGACGCCCGTTTGACATGGGTACATGTTAAAATAATATATACGTCTTTAAGCAGAGTCGTAGGTACCCGACCGGAGAAACTCGATATTATTGGCGTCTGTTCAAAGAGCGATCGATCAGCGTTGGACGGACAAACCGACCGATTTAAAAACCAAGCCAGCGTGTGTACGAAAAATCGGATTAATACGACGAATTAATATTATACAGATCAAAAGAATTATACGGGAAAGATAACCTAGGAAAACCTAACCTAACCTTCAATCGCAAAATTATAGGTTGCATTATGTATAACCTGCTCGTATAACGGTAATAAATATATTCGTAATTTCCATAAACGATTTAGATTCACGATTTTTCCACGTACTTGCACTTATTTTTCGAGTTTGCTCGAGTTAGAAATGATATATTTTTGCGTTATGGTCACAAATGTCACATTTGTATGGTACACAAGATAAACGTTTATATACCGCAGAGTAAAAACGATGCGAGCTATACTGCTGTGTATTAGCACTTTTCGTCGATCCACTTTCGTTCGTCCGAGATATATTATAATCATAAGTATTGTGCCGCGTGAATAATGACAAAATGCACTTATATCCACGATAAGAAAAAAAACTCTATTTTCCGGACATCCCCTAAGCTGCGGCGGAGTTAAGCGCGATATATTTATATGATATATTATACAATGTGCTACATAATAATATATTGTATTGTATAAGGTTGTCAGTTGGTTTAGCGCCAAACCGGCGCGTCTTTAAAGGATTTGGTCGCCTTTGTGTACAATTTTATACATCGAATTCGAGGATTCGAGTGCTCACGACAATGATGGGGGGCCAACGGGCTGCAGCGACATCAAAGGACTCCTCACACACAAATTTTATAATAATTATTATTATTATAACATTATACAAATAATATACGTTCTCGGATAAAAGACCTATTGTATACGACGTGCTGCTTTTTTCCGACCAAACAGCTGACGACGACGATGACGACGACGACAATATAATCCCTTTTCGTCTGCATTGCGACCCTTCTCTGACGTTCCTCCACGGACCGTAACCCACTGTTTTGACAAAATGCATAATATATTTTATTCCCGAACACGACGCGCGCACCCGTAACACTCTCCTCACTCGAGTGTTATATTTGCACATACAAGACATAATAAATAATATTATAATATTTATTATCTCCTATCGAAGGATATTATTATAATATACACACACGTACGTCATATTATTATAACACTGCAGTTATTCGCGTGAGTACGATTTTATACTATTATATACCTGACACTTATTCATTTTTTCACACCGTCGCTGTGGAGAATAACGAGATTTAACGCACCACCCTTATACGAAGCACTCTCGTTCATTGTGTACGTATTATTGTTGCCGATTTAATCTTAACGTAATCGAATATTGTCGTCGATGCGCCGGTGAGTGGCGGCGATGGGTCGTATCGATAACGCTTTTAATAGTTTATTTTTGTATTTTTCTATATCTTCGCGGGGACATCACTCATCGAGCGCCATATTGAAGTGTGTCGTTCAGATCGGGAGGAACGGGTCCTGCAGGGGAGTTGAGCTCTTTTACAACCAAAATATTATACGGGAAAAATATTTGTACGATGTACACCGCTGGGCCCTAAATAGACGTCTTCACTCTGGACCGCAGTGTGTACCTATACAGGTTCTGAATTTCGATCGAGCTGCAGATTTTTAAACTCTGTATAAATTCCATCGCGTGTGTAATATATTATTTTCATAGATTGACAAAACGAATTTCGTAAAAGATTTACAAACAGTTAACCGCAAAGATAATAGGTATATTATGTAGGTACTCTATATGTTATATATTCATCACTCGACCGATACTTCGCGTTTTGTAAAATATTAGTACTCCGTACCACTTTTTTTTTTTATGTAGGTACCTACATTCATTTTTTTTACACCCGTATAATACGCACACTACACGAAAAAAACCTTTTAGTGTAATTTTCGCTCGCGTGTTCGTTTCACTCTTGTTTAATAAATATAATTTATACATGTACACAAAAACGGCGGGCAAGAGTGATTGGAAAACGTGACCGTCGGCCTATTTTTTATATTCATCGCGCGGCCTATATATTGTGTATACGCCTTTACGTCGCTCGTGTATCGTACCCGTCGTTTGCGGTAACGACAGCTCCGGGAGTAGCATAATAATAATAATAATAATATTATAATAATATAGACACGAACGGCGTGTCGAGGCGAATTCTGGAGCGACTGCACGCGGATCATGCCCGAATAGGATCGTTCGTGAAATAATACACAGAGTCATCGTCATTGTCGTTATTTTTATGTATTGTCGCTGTTTTCCTGGACAAAAAAAAAAAACCTATAGACGCGGTCGCGTGATCTCGGATCTTTGCGGTTTTGGCGGTATACCGACGACGGCTGCAGTCGCGGTATAGGCGTATATCTGTGCCGCAGCCACATCACGACAAAACAAACACTCGACGTGTACGTATAATGTGTCTTACACTTCAACTCTGTACACAACAGCACACCTAACCTGCACCCTCCCACGATATGCGCGTATATTATTATTACGCGTCACACCGTCGAGACAACGGAAACACACGACTTCTTTCCAACGCACGTCATTCATAATAAAAATAATAATAATAATAATAACAAACCGACGTCGGGCGACGTATACGTGCGTATACGTATATATATCAACTGCGGGCGTATTGATTAACGAGCATCCATCAGCGTCAGCAGCAGCAGCAACAGCAGCGATGCGATGTCAACCCGAGACTACCGCGAGTCGTGGTCTTCCGACGGGACACATAGATGATAGTTGACGACTATATGCGCTTAATGGATTTCGTGTTTTCGACGACGACGACGACGACGGAGAGAACAGAAAAAAAATATATAATCGTTCCTCCACAAAACGCTATATTATGTGTATACCAACAAATAGAGTATTTAAGTATCACAGTAAATGTAGGGCACATATACATATTATATACAGTGTAGGATGTTCCCGGGCGGTACACAGAATACGTATATTATCCGTGATGTTGCTACAGTCGTGACGTGAAAACCGAAGGCCGTTAATTATACCTATTATAATGTTATACGACATTGCAAGCGAGACTCGTTCGCGTCATTTCCGCACCGACAGCCGGTGGTGTTCCGGAAGGATGTATTGTACATCATATAGATACATAATATAATACGCACGTCCGTTTTGGCAGACGACGATGACCGAATGTCGAAGAAGACACATATCGTGCGTGGTCTGCTGGCGAGTTCGCCGATTGACGTCAATATTAATCGACGCATTACTTATTCTGACTTCTATGTACCGCGGTAAGAGTGTACTTTTAAAACAGTAGGGTGCCCGCGATATATCATGTATAGCGAATTAAGTTGTCAATATCATAACGATTATAATAGTATATATGCTAATGACAAGTGCAGGGAAGTAAATTAATTGCATTCGTTGTAATTAGTATATTTTGTTTCCGTTTAAGAACTTTCGTAAACGGGTGTATTATATTGTTCGTGTACCTGCCACTCGCGTCCGCACGGCCATAAATCGCAGCGTATTTCGTCCGAAACTCCGAACACGCGATGGAGTGCACTCGTGCGTAGTTGTATATTATAATAATATTATTGTCATTTCGTCGTGCAGCTTGTGCGTCAAAACATTTTTTACAAAAGTCGAGAGCGCTGTCCTTTTTTTTGTACACCGAACTTGTTTTTTAACCTTCCCCACGCCCGTCGTTTTGGAGAAAGTTCCACGTACATGACGGTAATATTATATACATAATATTGTTAAGTACCTGTATATAATAATATAAACATATTCGTCGCCGGCTCTTAAATTATGCGTAAGAATTTGTCGCTCGTTTCTATATAGATTATACTAAAGCGTCGTCCGCGGTCCGAAGTCGCGGCGACTCGTTTCGGTCGTACGCGTCATTACCATAATATAATATAATATCGTATATACAATATACATATTAACATATTATCATGTTATGAGGGCGGTGGCGCACGGCCGGCGTTTTACGAGCAATCGGGTTCGGTTTTTTACGACCTCGCGGTTAATTTTGTTTTCCCACACTTGTGCAGGGCGGTTGTGCACCCATACCAATAATAATTGAAGCTGGTAACGTAAATTATTACAAATTATGTCGTATCCGAAAAAGAAAAAAAACGACACCCGCGAACGCTTATCGCCGTGACGCGCATAATATTATAATACGATCGGCGCCAATTACTGTCTGTACATGATATTCCGTGTACAATATCATCGTTATTATACATTATAATGTATTAACAAAGAGGTACACTCGACGCCAATTAATAACGGATGTTATTATATATTGTTATTTTGAGTGCTATATACGAAGCGATACGATCTGCCGACGTACCGACGTTCGAATTTTACGGTTTTCGTGTGTGTGTGTTTTCTATCGTATCGTCCTCCCGTACCCACACACGTCATATACATATATATTGTTATTATCGTGTAGGTTCCTATATCTACACACACACACACACACGAATACGTACGAGTCGTGGCAATCGCATCATGTTCGTGTACATCACGACTGACGTTATATCATTATGTTTGTATACGCGACTTGCCCCCGTCAATTTCGAACGCACACGCTGTCGAATAATAATTATGTCTTGTTTACACACGGCGCACATATTATACACATAGGTACGACGTATAGGATACGTAGGTATGCGCAAACAGATATTTTACCCGCAATAGAAATCGGACACCGCGCGCGTTTTTCGGTCGTATCGAGGTTGTAACGAGTGGTAAAAAAAAAAACCTAAGTGCCGATATCGTATGGGCACGAGAAAAAAAACGGTATAAACGTATTCGGTATATATATATATGTGTATAAAAACAAATGGCATTCAATAACACGGAGATGATGTGATGCACATGATAATAATATATTGTTATACATATGTATGTATAAATGCGCCGTCGATCCCACACGCGCGGTACGTCCGGTCCGCGCGGCGAATTCGACGGGTTACAACAAAAAAAAAAAATAATAATAATACTGGTTGTGAAACGGCATGAGGTCGTCGTATGGGTGTTTCAAGGCTTACACCTCGCCGTTTTTATTTGATTTTTTTTTTCACTACGATCGAAAATGTATTAACTATTCCAACGACACGAAATAGACGATTTTTCGTAACCACGTCCGGCCGCTGCAGAACGATCGTATTTTGAAATATTAACGAGCAACGCGAGTTTGTGGTACATAGTTGAAAGTCGAAAAAAGATTCTGAGTTCGAGAGATACTTGAGTAAGAAATGTCACCGGAGACGAACTACACGCCGTCGGCAAAGGCAACATTTTATTACGAAAAAGTAAATTTCGTACTTTGCGTGTCTTGCGCAGTCACTCGTGTCCAATCGAACTCGGATATTTCGAAGATTTTCAGCCACTTCAGCACTTCGATGTTTGACAAAAGATTGTCTTTTACATATATTATGTAATAGTGCGACGGTAGTCACTGCGATGGTTTAGATGCAGTCAGTACTTTTTTTTCCGCGATTTGAACACACACATCGAATGCGTGTATACGATTGTTATTATTGTTATTTCATGTGCTCGCCGTACGCGAATGGAGTATACGATAGATAACCATCGTAATAGAACTCTGCACGGTAGGCGACTTGCAGGCGACCCGAGAACGCGCCAGACCAGACCGGAACGCATTTGACGATGTAATCTTCTCCGAGGAAACTGCACAGGACGCGTATACGGTGCATATAATATAAAAATATAATATAGTGATGCAGCGACTGACGATAATGTTATTGTTGTTATTATTAAGTATATTATTAAATACGTAGTGTAGGCGGGGAAATCGGAGAAAAGACATCGACATTCGTGTTTTTATATACATTTCGATTTGGATATTTTACGACGGCTCTATATTTACATATATATTATAAAATTGTAACCCGAATATATTTTATAGTTTGTGATATTATATATATATTATAATATTATGTATACTGCAGTTTTGAATAAATTATATTTATATAGATCATTAAACTCGATGTCCCGAATACGTTTGATCGTCTTTCGAATCGTCGCACTATATATTATATATTATAATTATAGGTGCGGTTTCAACTGTATGGGAAAAAAATAAAACGCTCTTAATATGCTGTTCGACTTAGAATCAAGAAAAAAAAATGATCACACGCAGCACAGGAATAGCCTGTATATAAACGTAGTAGATATTATTAAATAGTCGCCGTATATTATATACGCACGTATAACCTATATAACTCGTCCGTGTTTGTATTATCTCTACTCACTGCTGGCAAACGGATTCGCAAATATTGTAAAAATAATATACTCCCATCTGCGTCACAACGCCATATGTTTATGACACATTAAATGCGACGATCGGCGAATATTGGCCGATTTCGTTGTCCGCAAATTCTGTGCAAACGGAAACGAAACGCGTTAAGCGAGCGTATAGTTTTCACCTTTTGGTTCGGCAAACGAAAAAAAAATAATTTTTAAATCGCTGCTGTATGACGTTGAATAATTGCAGTGTTTTTTTTCCCTCCGTTTTGGCGTGGTCAGCGCGATAACAATATTATAATATACGAAATGAAAAACATCGGCGAGCTGGTCGAGCTGGTGTATATACCTAATACCTATGTAATATATTATACATATTGTGTGCGGGTGTTGCGGGGTACGCCGATCGAATGGCTAGATATGCGCGCGTCGTCTGCTGTACTGCGGGCCGCGGAATATAATGTATATTACAAGCTATTACTTTATAAGGCGTTTCCTAAACGCGCGCCACACGACTGAATTGCGTCGTGTAATTTTCGGATTTCCGGCCAATAAAACGTACGCCCACCACGGTATGCACGAGAAAACGGATCGCAAAAAAATAAAATAGATAATAAACCCGACGTACCTATATATATGAAATTACAAGGCACGCGGCAGTAGATACTGCAGATAAAACGTTGAGATCGTATAGTATAATTGTAATTGTAATTATTGTTGTCCGTGTTTAAATATCTGAAAAATATGCGCATCATGACGTGATCGGCGGCGACGGACCTCGAGCCGCGGTATATAAAACGCGGTATTGCGCAAAAACAGCACGAGAACGCGTACGAAATCTATTAATGTCACCGTCGTATAGCGCGAAACGTTATAGAAATTGTTGTGAATAATTAAGCAGCTGTTGCTGTCGCCTGTGCGGCGTACGTAATGTCGAGTTTGACGTAAACGCCGACGGTCAACTGGTGAAAAGCGAAAACTCGAAACGTTCGATAAAATGTATGACAATATATACAAAATATTAAACTCATCGTGGGACCGCCGCGACACGACCAGAGTCGTACGGAAATAAATTCGCAGTGGATGGTTTTATACTGCAGCAAACTATAAAACGAATATCGATTACAAATTAAAAGTACCTATAATCGATCATATATAATATATATATATACATTCTGCACGGAGGTAAAAAAAAAAAACGTTTTCGTAAAACTTTCGCAGAGAAGGGAGGGCAAACCCTAGGGTCATAACCATCTTTAATGTCCGTACGAGCGCTATTCGTACGTATATACGTATAGCTTGCTATCAGACTCATTCTGTGTGTGTACACTGTTTGTAATACGAACCGCACACAAGGTGCGAGTTAAGCTGATATACTCGGTTTTAATAAGTTAAAAAATATATATATATGTAAAGCGCATATTGCTAAGTATCGCGTTATTAATTATTATAATTATCGAGCAGGATCGAACGAGAGGATATTATATACACATTATTATTATTATGTAGTTGTGAATAGGTTACCTATATATATTTATGTATAATATCGGAAACAACGTTGTCTTTGGGTGTGACTCGTGCATAAGTATATTATATACGTACATGTTTTCATCATTAAAACGTCGTTAAACGCGTATAATATAATATTCCATTTAATCGATATTAAATGTGTTTTATCAGCGTAGTTATGTATCGACATGTCGTATAAGTAATAGTTTAATAATCATCTTTTAAATGTATTTTGTACGTATCTTTTCTTCGTAAAAACTATCGCGTTAAACGGATTATAACTTTCTTTTTTCAAACAACGAACACGATTTTTTCTCATGGTTTATTATACGTATTATATATATATATATATATATATATATATATATTCTACCTACATATACAACATTTGTCTGTTTCTGTATCATCGCAATAGACGCCTATAATAGTGATCGGTATAAGGCCGTCGTCTGCGGAAATTTCGCAACCGCGTGAAAAGACTTCGCGAGCGCACAAAATCAATCGAAAAATAACGGCCGATCGAAAACGTCGTGGGAGAACTCCATTAAACGCGTATATATTATTATGTGTGTGCGTCGTATTAATTGAGCTGTCGAATGTTGGTCGAAAAAAATCGTTCGATAGTCTAAAATTAAAGGTGTGGATACACTGCAGTAATATGTATAGTGGGCGTGTGTGTATTATATAGCTGCTCCTCGTTTCTAGTGTTATTAGTCGCAATTTTTATTTTTATTTTATGTACGCCGAGAAAAAAAAAAGGTCAAACGGTTTAATACGTTTTCGTGTACATCATAATATTATATACATCACCAGCAGCCCAGCACTCCTACGGCGTCGATACGTGCAATTTAATATCGTTTTTCTCTCTCTGTATCTATCTGTCGCCGTCTGTCACTGTTGCGGGTCGTTCCTCGCCCAACGGAGCTTGAAATAACAACAGCGGCGCAATATCTGTGCGAGATTTGCATATATATATATATATTTATAATATTATTATGCGACAGAAAACTATGATATTATTATAATAATATATAGGTACGCTCGAGCGAAGAAAAAAACCGTCTCTTGTTACGTTCCCACATATTATTTTAACCGCGGCCGTATACTGCACACGCAGACCTGCACGAGGGACAGTGATATGATTTCCGTACGCGTCACTGTAAAAAGCGAACTGTAAAAAAAAATTCGTACATAAATAATTACTTTGCGAGGAATGCGCACGACGTAAATGCTTATATAAGACATATAACATTGTATCGATATTACAATGTTATGGGAACATAATGTGACGAAGTACAAATTGGCAATAATTTTTTTTCCGTTCTTTCTGTCTACTCTGCACATATTATTATGTACCTAATACGTACGGTGCGTAGTCGCAATCCGACTTATCGAATAAAAAAAAAAGACCTCGTCCGAGCGCACAACACTACTAAGACACCTGACACGTGTGACACGTATGCACGCCGTCAACGATTATTCGTTTTGGCAATATTCCTCTACATAATATATTGTATATAGAAATTATATAGTATACATTGTACGCCTTATCATATAGATACTTTTTATACTTTTTTTTTACTTTTTATTCAAAATCCATTGCGATTATAGTTGCGAGAACGCGCCGAGCGGGTGGCAGCTGCGCCGCGCCGTGTCATAGCGATTTATCACGTTTAATTAAATTTTATACCGACTAATAAACGACCGTACATGGTAATAATAATTATAGTGCCAAGTGCCACGATGTAAAATATAATAATATGGACTCGGCGTATCCTTTTACGGCGGTCGTCTCCTCTCCGCGGCTCTCCCAACTGGGACGAAAGTCTGTTATTATACGATCCAAACGATACGAACTTCGCTGAACCCCATAGAGGTGTATCATGCGGGATAATACAATATGACATCGTCTTAAAATCGACTGTAACGACGCGATTTTTAATCGATCGTTTTTAACCTTTATAATATAATATAATATGACGTGAGTACGTTATGGACTTTACGATGACTTTATAGTTACGCACCTATATACGTTCACATATTATTAATAATACTCCGTTGAAGGTCGATGAAAAACGATGTATTTCGACTCTATAAAGTATAAATAGTTATACATATTACACTACTTCAGTGCCAATCGATAAAACATGTGATGTCGTTCGCGAAAAAAAAATTGCAAAACATTGCATTTTTTTTCTCGGTACACAAAATAAAATCGTACGACTATAATTTAAACGTATTATACGTATACGTGTGGTTGTGTACCTAATTAGTGAGTGTTTTTCGATTAGAAGGCACACCGAAGAAATATGATTTTCGTGAGAAAGATGTTTTTTTTTTTTTTATACAACATAATTCTAGATCAAATCAAATTTTTTTTCCATTTCCCCCGTTTATCCGTCGTCCCGAGTGCAGCAGCAGCAGCAGCAGTGTGTGTGCATACTGCTGCATCGCACGTCGGCGAGAACAATGCACTAATGGGGTGTAACGAACAACTCGGCGGCCATTTGTGGTGCACACACACGCGCGTAATATAGAATAAGAAAAAAATAAACAAAACGATGATAAGAAGAACTCAGCGTGAAAAAAAAATTAAAATCGCGTTTTAACCGTCATCGAACATGTTTGTGTACACATAGGCGCATAAAAAACACGCTATAGATATATAAGAAAAAAAAAGTATCTCGACTCAGATATTATACATGGTATTATAATATATAATAATATATACTAATAACTGCTTGTAAAACTATTCAAATCTACTTATAGGACTATTGCCGATGTTATTAGGATTTAACGGTCTAATTTTTTTTTATTATTATTACTATTATTATTCCGGAGGTCGAACGAGCTCGTTTATAGAATATTATTATTAAATTATGTTATTATATTTTGCTGCTACACACACCGCGGAAAGGAAAAAGAAGGAATACATAAATATATATTATATGAGCTCTAGCAGTCTAACCGTGTAGTTGTCGTCGTGATTTCCGAAAGTGTGGGTTTGTTCAGGTCGGAACGAGACACGGGTCGAACCCGGGCCAATAATAATAATCGGCCCACCGCGTATTTATATGCATATATATTATTTTTTTTGTCGACGTCCTACCCGAAGGAAACGTTAGCTATAATATGATAATCCGGACGCCCACGGGGTGTACACACACTCGCTATACACACACTACGCTTTTGTGTGCGCGCACAAGCTGGGCGAAGGGGAAAAAGCGTACAGGTAAAAATATCAACAAGCCATTTATGTAAATATCGTTGGCCGGAAAGAGAGGCGAACAAGTTTTCCCACCGATTATGTACACACACACACACAGCGTTGTATATATAAATATATATACAACGCTCGCAACACCCGACGGCGGCGAACCGACGACATATTATAATATGATTTGTTTTTTTTTTTTTTAACTCTTTTACGTAGGTATCCCGGTCGGGTGTTTATAACACATATTATTACAACATGAAGCACGGTTGTCACAAGTATATAGATGTATGCCTAACGGACACCAGCCGGTCCACCAACGACAGGAATGTCGACGATTTTCCACTCTCGCGCTCGCCAGCACAGCACACACATGATACGCGTACGAACAATTAATACAGATTTCGGACACGAAAATATGATATAGATACATACTGTTTTTTATTTTTTTTTATAACGAAGTATAATAACGCGCATAAAATTAAATCGATAGTGACGGCAGAGCGCTGCGGGAGATATCGACAATCCAATAATTATAATATTATACTTTCCATAACGATTTCCGAACACGATATATGTTTATATAATATTATATTATTATAATACACGTACCAAAAGCTGTTTTGGTGCAGTGACATACCATGCACTCGTGCACGTAATTTATACGATTTGACGGCAGGAGCGACAAAATATTAACACTACACTAACTTTAGCGAGTGATTATTGGTATATTGTAATATTATAACCACTTCTCGGTCGATTTTTGTGTTTTTAAATTTTTTTTTGTATGACTATTGAAAGCCGCAACAAACTGCGGTATAGTATATACTGCGAATCCATAGTGGATTAAGTATTGGCTGTGAGAACACTGTACATGTATTATAGCGACAAGCACTGTTGCAGAAGGATGACGATTTCTATTCATTTGCAAGACTTTATCGCCACTTCGAAGTAATCTCTTCGATCGTCTGCGAGATTGACTACTCGAGTGTTCCTATAAATACAGGCCCGAGGCACGTACAATGTATATAATTTACGAAATACTTTTACATAATATATGTGATCAGTACAATCTCCTCAATTATATGGTGTACATCACACGGCAATTTGCAAACGAATAAACGCGTGTTTTCAAGTATTGCGTGTGATGTTTTTGTCTGTTCGCAAAGTTTTGCTGTATTTAGAATATAACTTCGATTTTGACGATTCCGTCGGTAGGCATCATACTCAGTATGTCTGTATAATATTATTACGAGCGTCTAATGAAATAACCGCTACAGGTATGTACAATGCAATATACGTGACCCGACGAGACGTGTAATTTAAGCTAGTTACACCCAACTTATAATGATATTATTATACGGCCATAATAATGTGCTATTCTTTTAATATATCGTCCCGTGGCACGCTCGTTTTTCCGTAAAATCTGACTTGTAATAACTTCAACGGCGCGATTCGACCATTCATATACGACCGTAGCCCGCGACGGCTCATCCTCAAAAACCGTCGGTTCACGGCGTCGTTGTTATAATATGTACCATATCATAAGTATATATGAGTGTACGACCGGTGTTTTTTCTTACTTCTCTTTCATCATACAACTCTATACTATTACAGCATTATTATTATGATTATGATTATTGTTTATGTACGACGTATGGATTGAAAATAATGATAATAATATATTATATCCGTCGTCGGTTTCGTTTGAACTAATATAAATCAAACGTTTGAAATGTTTGAATGATATACAATATTCATTAATAAAAATATCAATTAAAAGTCGATTAATAACGAAATATATATTATACTCGATTGAACGCTGTAACTCGTAATGTATTTATATATGTACATTGTACAGTATTAAATGTCTGTCGATGATGAGTGTATCAATTTCAACGGAAACATAAATCTATACATATATATATGGACACTGAAACTAGATCGAGTTTTTAAGTACGCTGTCCGAGAAGATTATTTCGTCTCGAGGAGGATATTTTTTGATTTCGTTCTCTGAAAGATATTCGGCGGCCGTTATATACACAGTCCATTGATGCCGCTCGAGAGTATTATAAATATACCATGTAGAATAATAAATAATATCAATAGCACATATTTGGCCCTGTACGTCATCAATCACGACAATTTAAACGATAATAAATTAAGAGAGAGAGAGAGAGAAAGAGAGCAGCGCATGTGCGCTAGTAATGATACAAGAAGAAGGAGGAGGAGCTGGACCCTCGGGACTTGCGCGTTTAAATATACATCATATTATGTACGTATGTACCAGAGTGTATAATATAGGTACTATATGTGTGTATTAGACAGAGTGCTGCGGGAACAGATGTTCAAAGTCATATTATATAAATTTAGGACGCTTCGGCATTTATACGATAATCAAACCGTCGATGATATTGTTGTATATTATACGCGTATACACGAGAGAGACGACGGAAACTGCGAAACGGATTGCCCGAGCTGTATAGTGCTGTACAAGCTGGCAAAATAAAACTCGAGCATGCATATGGTGCGCGGAGAGAGAGAAAGAATGTTGCATGTGGTCGGGTTGTCGGAGTCGGAGATTGAAACGTTTTCAACAGATTTACACGTTTCGCGCAGCGGGTCACGTGTTATAATTATACATTTATACGATATCGTTTTGTTCGAATGCAGCAGTCAGTCATTTCGATTCGTTTCGGGTTATTATTATACTCTCGCATGTGCTGTGATCGATCAGATCGGACGTTAGTGCACGTATTAAGAGTGCGTGCGTGTTTCGCAAACGACCGGATAGATCCTGCACGCCGCATCGCATCGCGCCTGCAGTATTTGCGTTTATACCCCCGCAAAGTATAACAACATCGCGTCGACTATACACGCCATTGTACATACGCCGACACGAATTTCCGTTATACATATAATGTATAGCTTCGAAACATATTGCGCGTATTATGTTTGTTTTTTAAATGCCGGACGAGCGTTTGATGATCGCGGTTCTCCGACGCTCCCGCTCCCCCCTAAACTGCACACGACAGAGCGCTTTTCGATTGTATTTTTTCTAATTAACAATATTTTTTTTCAGTCCTCATAATTTCCGGCGTAAAGCCAAACGACAGTAGTGGCTACTGCTGCGAGGAGGGGCGAGCGGGTAAACACTATATACGCCGTGCACGCCGTCTGCGCCACATAATAATAATATAATAATAGTAATATTATTATAATAGCATCGTATTACGTTCGTACTTATTACACGCACACAAACACATATACGTAACATATATACGTAATATTCCAGACGTCGGTAATGGAACATAAAAAAAAAAAAAACATAATTCAGCTGTCGCGAAGGGGTTTCGTGTGTGATGCGTGTGATGGGGTTTTTGTTGTCGTTTTATATATAATTCGTATAAACGCAACACCGATCGCACACGATAAAATAATATATCATATAATCCGATATCGTATTAATCATTATCGTTTATAGAATATGTTATGATCGGCGAACAACCCCAACGCCGCAGAAGCCCACGTTCGCCGGAGAATTTCAGACGTCCGCGACTGGGAGGAGATGGTACATGATGACAGATGACATTTAAAAAACGCCCATATATACGTTATGCAAGTTCCTGTAGACGAGACTGACTCGTGAAATCCCGAGCGCGCGTTATTCATCCACGTCAACAAATTGTAAATAATCTTAATTATTGCGGAAGGCTGCCTACACTGTGCGTCTACGCAAAAATCTATTTTTTAATCGTAACTAATTATTATTATTGAGAAAAGACTGCAGTTACAACACAATATCGCAATAACGACCATCGCGCGTTGCGGCCACACCAACAACACACATGTTAGGTATAATAATAGATTGAAGTGAAATCTTTTTTCGTGTAGGAATAATATTATATATCGACGTACCTATATGTACGTTATTTTTGTCACTCGCAGTCGACTACTCGTATACGTATTTTAATATCACGCGGGGGACTTACAAAAAAATCTCACTGTTCACACATACACTCATTTCATATTATATTACCATAATATGTCTCGTGTCGGAACTTACTGCAGCTGCCCATCGGCGACCTAACCTAAAAGTCTACCGTCCTCTTTTCCTCCGATCCCTGCACCGTCGTCGCCATCTCATCGACCGCGGACGTTCCGGTTCGTCGATCTCGCCGCGTCAGACATCCGCTGTATTATATATATATATAGAGTATATACGGGGTCGTATGATTTATACACCATACACGTTTATAAATATGATATTATAAAATATTATATCTGCAGCTACGCGTCTGTGCCGCACAGCAGCGTGGGCGGTTTGTCTTTGTCGGCATAGCAGGTACGTCCGGACGAGAGCAGCTTTATATAGAGTAACGGCTAATAATAATATATTAATAGGTGAGCAACCCGCCCGGCGAAATCCGCCTTTGGAGCAATTATAATTTTTTACGCCCAAACGTTTTGCGTCGATGCGATCCCGCCGCCGCTGCAGTGGATTTAGGGACGGGTCGTCGAACACAGTAATTAAACACGATGATATACTATTATATTAGATATATTAAACAATTAAATATAATAATAATATGGAGCACGAGGATGCGTAAAGGTGTATATTGTTGTCCTGCCACAAAGTATACGTATAGTGTAAAAAATAATATTGTACGACTGCTCTGCCGTTTTCTCTGAGCTCGCAGTGCTTCTCAAAATGTCGTCTATATAATATTATTTATGTAGACCTAATCGCCGAGACACCTACACGTCCGAACTCGCCGACTCGGTTTCATCTGCAGAGGTTGCTGTAGGTTCGATCACATCCTATACATACTTATAACGCGTTATACATAACGCCGCCGACCAAACCGTTGTCTGTGTAAGCACAATATAGACGAGGACCCACGTCGGCGCATCTCAAACAGATTAAACCTGCACAATATAACCATAACGAGACGTGTATATAATTTATTATATTATTATAACAACTCGCGGACAATACGCGCGCGACCCGATTAGAACGCGTTACCTGACCGAGAGCACCTTTAACAATGCTTGTATATACCATATACGCAATGTAAACTTTTCGTTACACGCACAAGGACGTCCGCAGACATTTTTCAAGGAAAGGAGTTTCTATTGTACAAATGATATACGTGTATTTACAGGTACACTCACCCCCTTTTCACCTTCAATTATATTTAGTTATATTCAATACATCTGATGTTCGAGATTGAAATATACCGTATTATAAAAGTATTGAGATTTTTTTTATTATAGGTACTGTTACTACACTTAAGGAGTATTCCGTGGAAATACGAAATATTTCTTTTTTTCCAACGAGAACCTCCTTTTCTATTGTAAATTATTTAGCTTCAGCGGATAATTCTTTTGAAAGCGTTATTGACACGTTATTGTGAAAACGGTAAAACCATGTTTAAGGACTATATTATCGTTAACACAGACATTTTAAGATTCTCGTTTGAAACAGAAGTTGATATAGTCACAGGATACTCATTAGGTCGTACGAAAAATCTCGAGAATTTGAAAATGTGGTTTTGAGCTAGGTATACGTCCAAAAATATGTATTAAAGAATCGCGTTGACAGATAAACGCACGCAGTATAATATTAATTAACCATTCGTATGAATAAAACAAATTATTTGGACTCGCAACAAGTATACTCGTCCCACTCGCAGACGCCCTTGTACGATATTATTAACGCGACGCCACAGTATGTAATATTGTCATAGGTAAGTCACATTTATTTTTTTTTGTTTTTTCCGAAACAAACGCGTATACGACCACACCATCGCGGGTCTAAAAAAAATATAGTATTATTCGTCGGTGTTGGAAACGCGCGCAGCGCAACAGCGGCAATAATATACGCGAGTTGTACGGTTTCGCCGAGCAGAGTATCGCGCGGGGCACGGCAAACTATATGGTCCGTGAAACCGGATTCGGAATCGGCACGAACGAGACCAATAAAAAAAAAAAACCATCCCAGCGCGGCGAGAAACGATATGTATACCGTCAACGTGTATATAATATAATATATAAAAGCGAGTGTGACGTGCACGGCTTTCGACCGCAGTGACGACGATATTGTCACATTTAGACCGATCCGGCGCGGAATTTCTATGCCGTCCGTCCGCCGGTCGACTGTGCAGAGTTTGCGGCGCGAGTCGAGTGTAAAATCTATACGGTGACGAAAAACGACATCGGATCCGACGGCTCTTCCCAGTGTAATATTGGCGATGCGTCGAAATGGCCGTCACGTCGTTTTTAAATGTTATTCTAATTTCTAATTTTCATCCGTTGCGTTCCGCAGTGGGCAGAGGACGTTTTAAAGGCTCTCTTCTAATACGATTCCGTCTTTGAGCCGAAAAATACATAATATAGCAATATTATACGCGGTCTAATCGACGGATCGTTTGGCTAAAATATGGAAATTGCCATTGCTATACAACCATTTGCTTTGTAAGATGCAATTTTTAAATACAATATAATATTTGCGAATGATAAAAATATCCAAATTTCTCATTGCGAGTATCCGTGTGACGTTGCATTTTCGGCTTGTCAAATATTTTTATTCAATTTATTGCTTAGCGTCGTACAGCTGATATATTTTTGTATAAATATATATAATTATAATAACCAGCTAGAGCGTTATCGTTTCTATACTGAAGATTATATTATTATACACATTATGTTATACAGAATTCACGCCGATATCACGAGTTTGCAGGATGACCTCGGTTGGTAAATTTCGCAAAAATTTTTCAAATCTCTGTGACTATATTTTCATACAATGTCGCGTTCTGCTCGTCGAGAGTTCCTCGCGATTATTCGACTCTGATCCCGGAAAAACTTTGCAGGAACGGATCTATAATAATGCGCGGTGTTGTAATGGACAGCGTGCGTTATGAATAATAATATGATGACGATTCAGACCGACGATGGTCGCAGATGTTAATATTATTATTTGCATCGAAATAATATAAGTATTCTATAGCAATCGGAAAGACCGCGCCCGCGCTCTGAATCATATACATCGTATTTTATGATAGCAACAAATATTTTACAGTGAGAAGATCTGTCGCATACAATATATATAATAACGCGTTGAAAATGAATAAAAACCGTAGCACCGCATAAAAACGATACCGATTACGAGTTATGACATACTCGCGTTATCGAACAATATATAAATATATGATTTCGTGTATACTTTTTAATAGCATATCATACGAGCGTAGCTGCTGCTGCTGCTGCTGCGGTACGCGTAGGCGGTGACCTGACGTCGACAAAAACCAACTGTGAAAATATACACATCACAATAATAATAATATATATATTATTATAACAGGTTTCATATATTAAATTGTTTTCTCCGTTTGAATTTTTAGTATACATAACGACAACGCGTTCGGTGCGTATCGCGACCAAATCGTGCGTTTTCCCCTTTCCAGCACGGCGTCACTATACCGCGGTCGATTTGGTGACGAAGATATATAATTATTCTATAACAGTTGACATCACTCGTGACACATAACATATTTTATAATATTGTTATTATTGTGTAGCGCGTGCGTTCGATAAACGGTATAGGCGCATATACACGACGAGTTTATAATAATGTATATTATATAGTCTCACATTGTGTTTGTATAATAATGATTTTATTATAATATTATATTATTTTGTATTCCGTTAGCGCACCGGCGCACGGATGAATGTATATAATAATATTATTTTTATGATACGAGTCTCGTCGTCCTCGTCACAACCTACCCCGCCGCGCGACATACAAATAATAATATATTTTAGAGATCTTATATAGGTACCGTTAAAGTTGTGATAATAATATATACGTACAACGTATGAAAAATATTACAATAACAGTCGACCAATGGCATAATAATAATAATAATAATATATTATTATAAATTGCTGCCGTCGTCGAGCCGATAAAAAATATATATGTATGAAAAAAATGATGACAAACGGAGTCTCGCGCCGGCCGCCGACGAGTTTCCTAAAGGGGCCGGATACCGGATGTGTGCCGCCACGAGGAAAATCGACCGGTCGCGGCGGTGAAACTTTTTTTCGTCTTTCGAACGCGACGCACTTTACAGCTATGACATCCGACATTCCGGCGCGCCCGAAAACGGCAGTTTTGTTTAACATCACAATAACTACATGTTTTTGTTCGGAAAACCGCCGGAATAATGGTTTCGGTGATTATCGCGACTTTCGGTCTTTTTCTCTCTCTATATATATATAATCCCAGGCGAAATGCAATGTTCTCTGGTCGTTTCAACCGAAAACCCATTCCATAATCGTTATATACGTTCCGGATTCGTCGGCGATACTTCTATTGTAATAATATATTACATGTCATGTTTCTTTATACGGATCTCATTGTCCGAAAGCCGAAGATAATATTATACCATATACAGAGTAATTTAACAAGCATGCTACCCCATTCGTCGTCTTCGACATTTTAACTATTCATAATTTGATTTTTATAATTTTTAAAACGTATATTGAAGACAATAATATTTTCAAATTTTTGAGATTTACTTCTTCAGGGATCCTTACTACATATTGTATAATATTATAACCGAATACAATTTCTGTAAGCTTTCCAAATTCGAATTGTTGAGCTATTCAACTTTACGTATTTGTATATTGAAAATAGAATACTTGATACATAACAATTTTGGTTTTGAAGATATTATATGAGGGCCATATCTATATAGTGATTTGAACATTTTAGTATATAATATTAAATTCAATCAAGAATAATATTTTTTTTAAACTTTCCAATAGTATAGTAAATCTTGATTGGTTATATACTAAATCAACTTTATAATTTTTAATGACTATTATTATAGATAGTAGGTATTATTTACTTAGTACAAACGTTGAATAACTGAAAAACTATAATACATAATAGTTATTTCGTCTAAAACGTATAACAAAATCACAATGCGATTATTTAATATGGGCACGTCTTTCAAATTCGGGTTGTTTCGATTAGGCGCTGTATTTATAATTTTTTATTATCCTTTCGAATCCCCCGGGCGTTCGATCGTCGTCCAACCCTGTAATGGTTTAATCCTCGACCGCGCGTACAATAATAATAGGTTTCACACCCTCCTCCACTCGCGCGTGTGTAATGGCTCGGTGTACGCTTATAATATAATATAATATATAGTAAAAAGTAAAAAATAACAATGCACCATGCGGTTTCGGACGTATATATAGAAGATAAAACGATTACACGCAGTAAGTATACATAATATAATTACGGTATGCGCGAGTGTAGAATATGTGCTGTGTGTGTTTGGAATCGGAATGACCGTATGTCGTATCGTCATCCGTATTTATATGTACCACGTCATTTGAACACACATCATATTATTATTATTATGCATTATTCGCTGCAGTGGGCGTCAAATCGTCATTACAT
Organism: Aphis gossypii; assembly: GCF_020184175.1. Classification (NCBI taxonomy): domain Eukaryota; kingdom Metazoa; phylum Arthropoda; class Insecta; order Hemiptera; family Aphididae; genus Aphis; species Aphis gossypii. The sequence continues at coordinate 61,628,381 of NC_065533.1, forward strand.
AATTATTTTATAATGACGTAGGTGGATTAGCAATTCGCGCACAATACGCGAATACGATCGAATATAATCGGTGACATTAATAACAACATTACGCGATATTACAGTGGCATAATATTTTTAATAGAATATATTGACCGTCGTCGTTTTGGCCGCCCGGCAGAACCGATTTTCCATTATAATACATATGTATATTGTATGTATGTACTTAAATTTTCTATATTATTATATATGTCGTGATATACGATTTCATTTTCACAGCGCTCCGATGACCGTTTTCGAAACTATATTGAATTGCATACACCTGTGATACCAAATATTTTGCACATTCACAATATATACACCACCGCGGCATGGACGTCATGTATCGAATTTCCGAGCGGGTCAAATTATTATTTTTTACTGACTTTGATACTTTACAATGACGTATTATTGTTTCGACGAACGATGAGTTTTCGTTTTTTTACGAAGCATGTATATTATAGCTTTCGTGGCTTATTATTATGCCACGCGTTCAATATACATACCGAAAGGCTCTGCGGTTTATCTATATTACTATGTGTATATCGACGCCAACCACCAAAGAACATTTTTCGACGTTTTCTGCAGATATATGGAAAAGCGAAGTAAATATTAATTATACGCACAGCGAATACTCGTCCAGACGTAGGTAACTATATAGCATTGTGGTCGTTTGTCCAACAGAACGTAGTGTCGCTCTTTTACTATAGTTCGAATCCTGTCGCGGTGCAGCGATGATAAAATCGCATTAGTTTCGGTGTTGACGATGAATAAAAAAATAAAACACACATCACACCGCACCGCGGGACGTTTTCATCGGGATTTCACGGGGCGAAAGCAGGTGAACACAATATTATTATGATAAATTATTGTTGTAAAGCATCATCCCGGCACGAGTAATTATCACGAACGGGTGGCGGACGACATGATACGTACAATATAAGAGATCGGCGAGCGGATAACCAGGGCAATGGTAATATAATTTATGGTAGGCGCGCTGTGACCGCGGTATACCGCACGGTTGGTAATCGCGCGTATAAAATAATAATAATTACGACGATAATAATATTATTACGACACGGTTAACCGCGACGACCGATCAAAGGCGATCGCCGCACAGTTCACTTTCTAATTAAAACGCAAAACGATTATACACGCGATGTTATGATAATAGACACACGCGTGGTACGGGTGGGTACGCGTATTTCGTTTAAAAACACGTTATCGGACGACGTATTTAACACGCTATATACCTAAGTTGCAGCAAAAAAAAAAAAAACTGCCCCGCGCGAATAGACATATTACCCATAACGTTATAATATATTGTAATCGAAGCATTCGACAAAGTCTCGACGCAGTATGTATATAACACATTGTAAGGTAAGATATTATAATATATATGGTGTGGACATAATATGGTAAAGAAATGCTGTGTGTGTGTGTGTATATAATGCAGGGCGTGTACGATATATATTATTTATATTATTATAATAGTACGCGTGCGTCCGTGTGAGAGATGCGTTTATATGGTGGTGTTCGTCTAACGCCCACGGGACCGTTTTTTTTTTTTGTGATATATGTCATTAATCGTTGTCGTTGTGCCGGTCCTTGTAATGGATATATATTGTCACAATAACGCGCGTTGACGTCGCGCATATACAACACACGACTGTAGCGTTTACCTAAACCTACGAGTAGGTATTATTATCGTAGGTAAACTAAATAATGTACGTACATTATATATATAGGTATACCACGGTGTTGAACACTGCGTGTGTGTGTACATAAGTATGTTATATACATAATTTGGTGAGTTTACTGAACGCGACGTGATGTACATCGTATTATGGTACACTGCAGCGATGCACCCGTATCGCGCTGCCGAAGCAACTGCATGTATATAGGTACAGCGCAAAAGGACGTTTCGAATTTTTCGTTTCGGTCGGCAGAAACGGAGCGAAAAAAAACAGCCGTACGAGGACGTAGCGGCAGGACGGATCGGACGACGCGTTTTCGATACGAGTACGTTTCATCATCGTTACATAATGTGCGCGCGTGTGATCGATATATTTGTGTTTGTGGTAAGTTTGTGGGCGAGGGAAAAACAAAAAACGAAGACAGTCTAAAATATTATATTATACGCACTGACGAATTCGACACCGGCGTCTCGGAGCGCTGCAGTTATTGCGCGACACGCGCCGGTTAACCCATAAAACCGTGGACGTGCGGGCAACGGGCCAACAGAACGATATTGCGTTTTGGGTTTCGAGTCGAGCGGGTGACCGTAAGTGCGGTATACTATACGCTATTTTTTTTTTTATTATTATTATCCGCGAGTACGCGAAAAGACAAAAATGAAACGCCAGAAAACCCGCGACGCCCACAGACCCGCAGTCGTGTACGTATACGACACGAATCGTTACAGGACCTAAACCCTCGTCTCGATCTCTTTCTCCGTCTCTATCCGTACCCGCACCGCGACGATTCCCATTCGCGGGCGTCCTCTGCAGCGGGTTAGCTGATTTGAGAGCTTTTCGGCTGAGAATTGTGTACGATGATGAGAATCGACCGTAGCGCACGCCGTAGTTCGTCGAGACGTGTGCGAGAAAAACAGTAGGGTTTTGAGGGCCGGCCAAGTGTAGTGGCGGCGGTGGCGGTTAAAAATAGTCGACGACGACGACGCCGCCGCCGTTGCCCGACGTGGAAGTCCTGCAGCACAGAACGAGTGGCGCGGAGGCGGATTGCCGCACTGCCAGGAAATCATATATATATATATATAATATACGAATAGTAATGATAACACTATATATTATATATATATATATTAAGGCGTTCGGCGGAGTCATAAAACGAAAGAAACCTTGGAACTTTGCCTGGAAAGCTTTATAGATTTCGAAAAAAAATAATAATAATAAGTAAACACATTTGTGATGACCGCCTTCAGTTTATAATAAAGTGTTAGCGAATAGTGGTCTTCTAGAATCGGATCACTAATGCATATGTATGTACACTATACGTGCGTGAGAGAAACGCTCGCGTGAGAACTGATCTATATATTGTATTACATGTATCGCGTATATATATGTATATAATCGATATAGATTAAGATCGATATAAATAAAACGCGTATAAAAGCGGCGTGCAAAACAGACACGATGAGACGTGCGTAATAAAAACATAATTTTAAACAGAAACAATAATATATACATAATATGACATTATATATACGCGCGCGAATGTATACGTTATATTTATATGGGCTGCGGCGCGCGATGGAACAGAATCGCATCTGTTAACGACGATCTTTGATCTGACGAATTAAAAGTCAATCGTTTCAATTGCTGCTGCTCGACACAACGTAAACATTTGCGCGTTATTGTTATTCCGCGGCGGCTGCAGCATTCGTTAATTGATCGAAGTAGTAATGATTGCGTTGGTAATTTGTAGGAAACCACATGCGTAGAAATACTCCAGAGCGAGGGACAGAGTGTGTGTGTGAGAGAGAGAGAGAGTGATCGAGAGAGTCGAGCTACGTATTTTTACAACACTATATACGATATATAATAATAATATTTTATATTATAATTATACACGTCTTTATAGTATGATATTATTATGATAATGCGTGTGATGTGTGCACGACAACAGCTGTAAATAATATATCATTGAGTTTGATGTGCAGATAACGTTTATTACTGACACTTAAAATGCGACTAAAATACGTAATATTATTATAATAATGTTATGTTTAAAAACCTATATAAAAGATTTATCGGGTCCGCATACTCGACAGTCGATGTTTACCTATGTTATAATTCGTATAAATCTAAGCGTTCTATTAGTCTGTAAATTAACGAAACGAGTCGTGTATCTACTAAATAGATCTTTAAAATCGTCATTATGTTATATATTATAATATGTTCAAGGATTTTATATAGTTTTTTATTATCTTTTTCCAAACTCTCATCCCCTCTAGGACGTATAAGTGTATAGTATATTGAGATAATTTGATTTCATAAAGCATTTTATGTGTCATATCTGATGTTTATAATGTGTGTGTTTAAAAAAATAAATAATTTGTGTTATTATTTTTAATAACATCAGGATAGGTACTCATATATCCCGTCGAATGGTCTCTATGGAATTTTCGGACAACCGTCGCTTCGAGAACCGGTCTCATTCAATTACCGTATTCAAATTATACGAGCGCGTTATATACCCGACGGGGTGATATTTCGATACATTTTCGGACGTTTCTTTCCTTCCACATAATATATCTTTCAATCTAAGATATAATAATGAAACAATAATTCACGTCTAACGAGTTGGGACAGGATGAAGGTATATGTATGTATCATAATGTACATACCAGAAGTTTATATAGTATATACGTATGACCAAGATCACCGGAATCTTGTACAGGCACCATATTTTCACTGGATTCAAATACTAATAATACTATATAAAACCTTCGATACGTATAAAGTCACACGTGCCGCAGGTTTAAACATTTCCAGATACTTAAGTCGAACATAAAATCCATGAGATTTTTTATATTTTAATTATCCCTGGACACACGTCAAATATACACAAACTGTGAAGTACTGCGAATAAGACGATGAAGTATTGAAGTCATAAATAATATGTCGTATAATATTGTTAGGTATATATAATATGTCGAACAGATTTTCATTTTCTGGCATTCCACGACGATCGTATTATAATATTATATTGTGTATCGTTCATCTATCACGCACAATATTATGGGAGGTAGGAGCTGCTCGACACTCAACCCACCGAGGCGGTATATATTCGGTGCACAGCATCCTCGTACAGCCGAGGTGCAAAGACCTAGAGAATTTTTGTTTGTATTATATTCTTAGCACACGATCGAAATAAGCCGGACGAGTCGTATTGTTCGTCGTGTCTGCATCATGACGTACAATAACATACCACTAATTTCTCGACTAGGTACATAATATTATACACATTATTATATGCAGACAACGTGTACATAATATATCTATAGGTACTGACCCTCGACACACACAAAAACCGTAAGTCCGAGAGACGTGTTCATGTATACGTACGTATATAATATAAGCATCAAAACACATTGTCCGTGTGATTCTTATATTACTTCCGCAGGGTAATGGAATTTTAGAACGTCACAATATAATAATGTATAGTATGATCGCAGCGATGGCAAATGCAACACGTGCACAGATGTAAGACTGTAAGAGTCACCTATTGAATAGGATTCTCGAGACGGAGTACTTTTTATTATATTCTCGTTGTCATCTAGTACATATAACATAATACATAATAATAATATGGCGTGAGCGCACTCCTCCGTGATAGCGAACTTTTTATCACATCGATTGCACGAGTCAACACTTAACTCCGACGAGTGGTGATGTATATGGCGAATGCACTCAAAAAAAGGTTCTTCGGGTTTTTAAATATTCCTGTTAATTTCGACTGTGTTTCCAATAATTCGTCAGCTTAAATATTACAAAGACCAGTCAAATAATATCTACGTACTATATATATATATTTCCTGTACATACATAGACATAATATATCGTAATAAATATTATGTGACATATACGGTCGTATTTCTTGCGAATTCGATATTGATCACGTTTCGTCCAATGACCGCGTGGGTGAAAATCTGAGATTTTTTCAAAAACTGGTTTCGGAAAATCGTATTAGGTACTCGCAATGGGAACACGCATATGGCGCCTTTATACGAAACGTGTAAGCACATTATAATAATAATATAACATACGATTTGTGTTTAAGACCAGTGAAGTGGTTAGTTAATCAATTTACACGCCACGCACAATCGGTAAGTACACGTTATATATTATATATTTTGCACAATATATCACACAATAGACGTACACGCCGATAGATATTACATCGATAAGCGACACAAATGCAAACTGCCAAGTTAACGTTTTGAACGTGAACAATATTATAATAAGACAGTTCTGAATGACGTGATGGAGAGAGAGAGAGAATAATATTATATACGTATAAGTATATTTTTTTCGTATCGTATTATTTACTCTGTCGTTTTTTCGTTTATATTTTTTTCCCTTTCATTCCGTGAACTCGTAATTTCAAAACGTCCTCGTGGGCACGGCGGAGTACCTCGTGCTTATGTTGTATATATATATATTATGTGTACATGTTGTGTATATAAGCGTACATGGTAATACTGATATACCGCTACGGATCGCGGCCTACGAATTATATCGATAATGAAGTACACTGCAACGGGAAACACGATACACAGCGACGACACCCGATACTATATAATATTCTTGCATATTACATATATATATCATATTATTGACGAACGTTTTTTGAAATGGAATAATACAAAGGTAGAGATAGCAACGGGTGCTTTTTCGTAAAAACCGTAATAAGGACGAGATACTGCGCAGGACAAAGGCGCGTGCATCATATTGTGTGTGCGTGTGCATATCGTGTAAGTGGTACGATATAATCCGACACCTGCGACAGCATTATTACGAAACTTTCTATACAGAGGTGAGTGGATGATAGGTATGCGATGTGTAGGTTTGGCGAAAGAATGCTCTGCCGTGAGGTATACCCGACATGTGCACGTATAGATAGGTATAAATGTAGGTGTATCTATCACTTCGTGTCTACATTGAAAAAAATATGTTTATCGGATGCAAAATTCGACGCGGGTAATATAAAAACATAATAAAACCGTACGTTTTGATACAAGTCTTAATGAATACTCTCGCGATTCAAAGTGCAGTTAGAGTATATGAACGTCATATATAGACAATATCGGAGCACGTGGTACGTAGTGTAATATTATATAGCAGATATACATACGTATATTATATGTACGCTCGTTCGTAAAATAATGGCAATATGCGAACTAGACGATTGTACTTTTCAAACGTGTATAGCGCGTTTTACTTTGATAGTATTAAATCGTGTGTGTGTGTATAAACGCTCGCGGTATGTCCTACTATTATAATGCAACCGGTGGTTGGTTTATCTAGAGGTCAACGAGTCGACCATATGTTATATAGGTACGCGATGATGATGATGATGAATCACGGATAATACATTATATTGTTATTATTATTATTATATGCCCACACGTATATATTTATATATATATTACCTATATAATAATATATATGGGTACAATATGTGTGTAATGTATATAATCGACTCGGGTAAAGTATGTTGATAACTTGTACCTAAAAAGATTCGAAATAATACACGCACTCCTACTGTTTAATAAATATATTCCTTACAACAATTATATATCTATATTTATTACGTGAGCTTTTTCGGTCCGTGATGTATGTCATCGTTTGTATCGACCTTTACATAACACACACACACACACACTCATATATTATATCTATAATTACAGCGGATGTGTACAAGTACGTGAATAATTGTTGTACTTTTGTGTGTGTGGAATTAACACGTCTCGAGTCCACCGCACGCTCCGCCATCCGTTCGGCTTTATACTTATCGAATATTAGATAATTCTTTAATTGCACTATATATACACAGATAACATAATTAACGATGCGTATATTAATATAATATAGGATGTACCTGAGCGTATACTGCAACGTATATTTGTTTATTGAAAACTTATTCATTTTCCACGGGCAATGCTCTCCGACGCGGGTCAAAAACAGCGATATGTGTTCATCGACCTATATACCTACATCATCGGTCGACACGCGTTAATAATACGACTTTGCAGTTTTCAAGTCCCAGACCTTATCCGAGGAGACAGCGGGCAACGAGATCGGTCGACAAAATACTACAGCTGCGTAGACCATCATGGCCACACACACTGCACACAATAAGACCGAGGTGACATAAGTGTTTGATCTAAGACCGGCGAACAAAATAATAATATAACAATATTATAATATATCGTACGAGTGCTCCACGTCTGTAATAAAATATTATTGTCGTCTTCGTTATTCATAATAATATTATAAGGATATATATTACGTCGTGTGGTTTTTCGCTACGAGGCAGCATCCTCGTCTCAACAGTATTGTACGTCATCCGAGGCGGAGATGGTGTCCAGCTTGACGATCCGTTGCGCGCGGTACATACAAAACAATTCCCGCACGACAGTTTATTGGATATTAATTATTGTTTTATATACGTCAGCGGGAACCCGCGGTGGTCGGCCTATGGGCATCGGCGGCGAGCATTATATAATAATGATAATAATATATTATGTGTGAATATAAGCGTATTATATTATTAACGTCGCCGTATCGGTTCATTTATCGATGCGATAATAACAATAAAAAACAATAATGAAAGAAAACTGGCTCGTCATTAAGAACAATGACAGATCACGATCGCCATACGCACTATTATGCTATCCATATTATTATAATAACGTCGTATAGCCGCTGACGCTCTGGCGGGCGCGCACCGCCGATCGCCGCCGCTGAGATGCGGGGAGCGAAACGTTTCGGTTAATTACCAATGTACAAACGATTCCTCCGCGCGCTTAGGAGATTGTAGACCCGCAGAGGGTTCATTTTTTTAATCCGAAGGTTAACGAATCGAATATAACGTAATATACTAAATAATATTAATATGATGACGCCGGTCCGGAAATACGACTGCCGTTGCAGACGACGATGGTGTGTGTGATATGAAATATCGAAGTAATAATATAATATTATTTTGACTTGGGCGAGTATAATATAAGATGGACGAAAATCGTTCAAAAAGTCAGACTTCCGTGATAATAATTTTATATTATAATGTTTGTCATAAACGTATAGCGTCAACCCATACGATGTTTTATTATTCGATACCGTTATTATAATTTACGCGTTCCTACCTATATATACAACGAGAAAAAAGCGTGTAGGCGCAAAATGTGTAATAGTGAATGACTCGTTAAAAAGAAAAATATAATTTCGTCCGTTCCAGATCAACAGTAATATTATAATACGCGCGTTCGACGTAGGCAAGGCTTGACGTGTTTTTTTATTATCGTTTCCCCGAACTTTCCGCGATGTCGACTCCGCTGGTGCTGTTATATTATATAGGTATACATCATAAAGTGAGCGGAAAACGTAGGCTGCACGAAATGCTGTTCAAAAGAACACAATGTTTTCTTGATAAATATGATGAGATCATCCGTTTTTGCGTAAATTGCAGTCGCGTCTGACACCACAAAGAAACTCGAGCAATGTGGTTTTCAGATATACGTATATACGATGACTGCACCCGGAACCCGTCGGACACGGAAAGTTTTTCAGACGACTCTGCAAGTTTTCCTGTACTCGCGCGACTGGTTCGTAATAATATATTACCATGTGCATATATAATATCGACGTTCCGTGCGAAAACAATTATCTCTCCGAACAGCATCACGAAGTATAGATATATATACGATCATAATCCATAATAATACATATAATGTCCACTGCAGGCGCATCACGAGTAAGGGTAATAATCATACACCGCAACTGCAGCAAGCTTCCGTTGCAGGACACACTGCAGTGGCACGTTCTCGTCATCATATACTATAATTTGTAAACTTACAATAAAAAAAAAAAAAAAATAAAAAAATATAAAAATATAACTTACTCTACAATAACATTTCGCCGTCGCGCCTTTACGACGTATATCGAACGACTTTGCTTTTTACATTAAAAATCGTATTCTTATTACTTGTATTAATATTATACTCTACGCGTGTGTTTTGTACGCTGTCGGCCGACGACAATATATTATTAATGATTGCAGTTAATTTTTTACACAACAAACACTCCATTAACTCTATATAGAGCTGCACCTGTGTGTGTTTATACACCAGCAGTGCAATTTACGCTGCACGCTCCGGTCCAAATACGTCGGCGGACATTAATCGTATATTATAATACGAACGAATTGGATTATATAAATTGCTTCCGCGAGCGCGTACCTATATATTATTATGTAGGTTCGAAATGTTGTGCCTACAGCTACGACGATCGACCTTCGAGAGGAAATTAATTCGGCTCGTGCGGTTAAGTTCGTTTAATCATTTTTCTTTTTTGACATTCGGTGATTTTTCGACCGTTTTCATAATAATAATAATAATAATAATAGTATAACAACGGCACGCGTCGATAAATTGGCGATTTCCCTTATTTTTATTGATAGCTATTTCGACATCGACGAGACACGTGCAACCGTCCCCGCCGTCATCGACCATGATCTGCAGAATGATGTATTATAATACACACATCATCATTACGTTACATAGTATATTCTTGTGTCTGTGCGCACAATGTCTACACACGCGTATATAATGTATACGATAAAATCATCCGTTTGTTTATAATTTATTATTTTTTTTCGTCAAATTACCACTTTTTAGTCGATACACAACATGATATTATTATAATATCAATGAATAACTTGACACGAATTGAAATATATGTATATTAATGATCGAGTTCCGATTCTAATTTTTAAAAGTTCTCTATAATGTGAGAGATAAACAAGTACGCGCATTGACGCGAATTATATCTTCTACACCTATATATATATATATATATAAACAACGATTATCACAAGTAAAGGCTAATCGACGGCCGTCCACGTCGTCATGCTATGCAGTCGACCGAAGACATCGATCACGGCTTGACGTTGTAGAGCTTTTCTTCGGTCGACGTATAGCGGAAACGTGTCAAGTCTTGTCTCATCTGCCAGGCACGAGGACAAACTAGTACAGCATAAAATCACTTCAGTCTGCAGTATGCTATAATTACACAGCTATTTTAAATGAGTTTATGATGCATACATTTGCATATAGTTTAAAAATTATTTGATAGTTATAAATTATTAGAAATAATTGTTGCGATAAGTATACATATAAGTATTATATATTATTAATTGTTTCTAATTCCGTTATTATCTCGATTTATAATCCTAAAAATTGAAAATCATCTGTTTATATATATAATTGTCAACATAATGCAATTATACGACGTTAATTAATTCTGTAAAACATTTTACGAAAGTGTTTGAGGAGTAGCATTTGTTTATATGTATATGTGGCGTGCATATTTCTAAGACTTATTTCGTAGAATTGCGTAGGTACATACAAGTCCTTGCAGAAACGTATTGATGATCGTGAGTCTGATTTTTGTGCAAATTACTGAAATCTCGAAAAGCATTTATATTATATTATTATTCACGTGCGTACACCTCTACACCCGTCGCCACATTGATATTCAACGCCTACACGATATCCAGTCTGTCAATATAGTTGTAAACTTATAAATAAATGTGCAAGTCGTATATAGGTATATATCACAACCCCGATAACCACAGCCAAAAACGTAAAACGTTTTAACGTGTATTACAAGATATATATATATTTATCTATTTATTATACACGAATAATGTACATACCAAAGCTTTAACACATTATCGTAATTGCGTTTATCAATTAACAGAGTCGGTAAAAAAATATAAAAAAGAAATGAAATAACCCTCGCAAAGCAATAAAATTTCTTGAAAATAGAAATATGATAATAAAATCTCGTTTTGGTGTATAATAATACATTTTATATATTTATATATACATACATATTTAATGAGTTTTCAGTAGATTTACGATGGACATTTGTAATATAGTATCGAACACCATCTATATTTACACGCGTTAAGTCAAATAATAAAACTCAACGCCTTGGCTAATTGTTGATGATATTTATTTTTACGAACACGACTATTATATTATCACAATATATATACTTGTCGAAACGTCGTGTATGTATATATGAGTATATTATTATGTTCTAAACTTATGTACTCGAACCGCATATAGTTATATTAGTTATAATAGTCGTTGAGGATTAATACAAATTTTCACGCTTAGTATAAACATAATTTTTGATCCTTTTACACATACAATATTCCTCAAAACCGAGATTTCGTCCAAACTTTCGAGTGGCGCTCGTTGTGCGAATACATCCATAAATACGAATATCGTCGAGAAAACCTTCACCTAAAAAACAATATTATGCCAGAACTTTTCGGGTCGTACGTCATCTACGAAAATGGTCGATGGTGTGTGTTTGTGCCAAAATAAAGTCGTCCTTTCGTCTTGCCCCCGTATATATACCTGGAGAGTGGAGGCCGAACGGTTTTTTGTAAATGTTAAAACTATCATGTTACAAAAATAACGGAAGTGCTAAGTTTAGATTATTTTTTTTTTTTTTGAAAGACTGCAGACATCGTGTATAAGTAGACTGTAATCTATTTGATATTCAAGAAAGAAAAAAAAACGTCTACAAGATTTAATTTATTTTATTTTATTCGAAACACATGTTTTAATTTTAAAATCGTATATTACTAAAAAACGTAAATACTATATACGCGCATTAATTAATCGTCCGTCTATACGGGATTGCGATGATTTCGGATTCGCGTTAATTATTATACTATTTATTTAATGTATATATTATTGAATTGTACGTATGGACACTCAAGGCAAACGACTACTGACGACTATAATAATAATTAATAGTATGTACATATTGTAGTAATACTGCCTATAAAGTATACATATTATATTATATATATATATATTGAATATTATAGTACACAATGGGTAAGCTAATGTGCGGGTTTTACTTGATGCGGTTTACACGACTTAAATATAGGTACGTCGTTGCTTTATGTTGAATTACATATTATTATCACGAGCAACTATACATAATATGTATCGGAGACCGCAATAAAACATATAATATTAATATATTATATATCAACCAGCTATGGGTTAGGGATTTAGTATTTTCTTTTCCGCTTATATATAGGTACACGTGCAAACGCGTACCTATATGTATAATATAATATACGAGTAGGGACATTCTGCAGATATTATGTCGGACTTGGACTGTAAAAAATAAATAAATACATATATAGCGGTTAAGTCCTGCCCCGTAAGCGCGTATAATATATATATAACGTATGTGTGTAACGGGAAGACCATACAACACGCGCTTTATCTCGAGTTTATTTTTTTATTATTATTATTATTAATTCCTTTGTTTTGATCGGCGTAACGCGCGTATTGTGCGGCACAAAACGTGAGGTATATCGATATTTTTTCTCCCATTCCTGGCGGTAAGCATATGGACTACTCGCTATATTATGCTATACAGACGGCAAAAACGCGTCGTATTCCCATGAAAACGTCCGCGCACAGTAGCGCTGCAGAGCCCGCGGTGTGTGCATTTTACGAATTTAATTAATGATTACTCACGGCTAATGACGATAATGATTATAATACTGCTGTTTCTCTCTGCTGCAGCAGTGTTCGAACGGCGCGTGATGCAACCGTAGTGATACGGGCGCCGCCGGAGTCACAGCGATGTTTGAAACATATGGAAAAAAAGGGCACACGGCGGCGGGGCACGTCCGAGATGCGAATCAGCCGACGGTACACGTATTTTATGTGTGCCGTGTGGGGTAGCTACGATATATATATAGTCTTCCCCCGGCCGCCGTTCGGTGGGTAGTCTGAAAACGATTCCATTAGACGCGGACACGACGAGATCGAATCTTCGAGAATATATCTATAATATACACGCGAGCGGATTCTCGACTCAATTATAGATATATATATATAAACGTCGTTCACTGGCGCACAATACATTATATTTGACCGCGGGATCCAACACTGCAGATCGAGGGTGTACGAGGTACCTTTTTCCGATGCGAGTTGACGCCGACAGAAAAATATCGCTTCAAAATAATAATTATTGTTATTGTCGTTAAGACCTTTTTATGTTGCAGACGTGCTTCGATTCTACACATAGCTGAGCCGCTTATACTCTCTCTGGCGTCCACGACATCGGTATGTGTGCATTACGCGTATTATAATATATCGTTTTTGAACTTTTTTTAATATTATTCAATCCGTCGTGGAATTTCATTTAGGCACTCGCCTTCGCTGTCGATATATAAGCCGGGTCCATAATATATATTTAGATCACGAACCCACACGCGGCGGTTACGCGTCGTGTGTACAAGGAAAACTACTACGACGTGTTAACAACAATCGGACCATTATTATAATATATTATTACGACAAACTCTGTTCCACCGCTGCACCGAACAATAAACACCGTTCGCCTGTAATTCGTTTAGAACATACAAGTGTGTTATTATAATAATTACGATATAGTTAAACAATCGTTTCCATTCTAAGAGGGCATTTCGTCGATCGCGTCTACACGGCATAATGTACCTGTATTATAAAGCGGCGATTTCGGTTTCCGGATCGAAGAGTTTCACGTGTGTACAATATATTTTCATTATTATTATACGTATAGTGCGGCGGGAACTGGAAGTTCCGATAAGAGGAAATGCGATTTTTTCATTATTGTTCCGAGTCGTTCATCATCGTGTTACATATATCATGTCGCTATAAGCACTAAAATATATTATTATGTTTTTCTACTGTAACGGTTTGGTCATAGGCAACACGGCTCCGAGTGCGTTCGACCGACTCAAATTTATCGAACGGTTTCCCAAAAACGCAGCAAAATAAATTTCTTTTATTGTCTGTGCTGCAGACAACACACGCCATTGGGGAGGGAAGGGGGCGTTTATTATCGTCAACTTTACGACATAATAATGCAATATAATATATTATTATTATTATGGACTTCCTTCCGACCGTTATAATTATAATATACACTTTCGTTTGTGTTTATTTTTCTTATTTTGTCTTCTATTCGGTAAACGACGAATCGTTTGTACCACAACAAACTCGGTATAATAATAATAATAATATGCATATTTAATAACGTGGTTAAACAATAGGTGCACAAGATAGAGAGAAGAAAAAAAAGTTTGACAATAATAATAACTCCGCTGCAGTCGCCGTATAATCAGTCTTATAATTCCTATTACGTTTTGTACAAATGTTTTGGCTTCATTATTTTAATGCGGTTCTTTTTTCTCTAACCTCGGAATGATTAGGTTTAGCCATACGTGATTACACATTTATGCGCGTACAACAATGTAGTACAATCGTCGTGAAGATTGTACATAATTTGACGTCCATATCACAACATATTATTTTATGTGTTTAGGTTACACACATAATACTATTTGGTTATTGTTAGCTGCAGCACACGTGAAGTCCTCGGTAAGGAATGAAGCCCGTTTTGACCGTTCTAGATTTACACTCCTTATACGCCTACCATAATACCCTTATTAAGGCTTCGTCCGAATTCACCAATGTCGGCGAAATGTCATTAAGAAAACGTCAACTATCTCGGAGGTCCGGTGACAGTGATTAAAATTAATCGATTCTGAGGTTGTAAAATATTATAATGACGGCGTGTCAGTCGTGTAGTATATATAGTGTATAATGTTTTTTCAACGAAAATTATTATGTTACACGGTTTATAGTGCCTCGGACGAATCTATATAGTAAAATATAACTCGGACAACAACCGAAATATGTACCTACGCGTTTTCTGTATATTGAGAACAAAATCAAATCAAATATTATACGAACAATTTTCGTTTGAACTGTGTACGAGATAATAATTGTTATTATATGTTATCTCTCGATAATATTATTTGAACAGAAACAATAGTGATGGTACGTGGTCATCGTATTCATATATTATAAACGTCCCACTAAAACGATGCGTGATTATCTGCATATTATTATGATAATATACACGTGTCATATATATTATAGTGTCGCACACTCAGAAGTCATAATATAATGTAATATTTCAGTATAACACCAATAATAATTGGATTATACCGATAAAACATCGGTCAAATATGATTAAACCGTAAAATATTGTAATAAGTGAACGAAAAATATTCTCAATCACGCAAAACAAACACTACAGTATAATACTGTATATATGTATCATACTATTTGCGATGCGATAACAAGCCGCTGCGATGACACCGTTTTCGTTGTAACTCGTAGGCAAAAATATAAAAATATAAAATAAAAATATAAATATAAATATAAAATATGCATATAATATAACACGATAGGTTTGCACACTTGATTTTTATGTAAAAGTGGTAGATACGTATAATGTACCTATACAGACTTAAAAATAATATTTACGTTTACCATATTTGTGTTGATTTTGTCAGCAAGATTTTAATACGTATTTATCAAATATTATTTTTGTTACGCGTTAATAAATAAAATATTAAATTCAACACAATGTAATATTGAAGATGAGTCCTCTCTCTCTCTCTTTCTCTCATATTACCATTAATGAATTATCGACAACGTTAATTTCTATAATATAATCAAACGTATATGAGAGCAGGCACTCATTCCAAAATATACGAAGAATTTCGTAACGAGATGACTCAGTGCTGTAAAGAATACTAATGTAATTAAAATACTTTTCAATTAATGTAAAAATATATATTTCAACTTATATATCATAATAATAAAAGTTGTTTTTTTTACTCGGTATAGTTCTACGTGTTCATCCGTTATTTGTGTATAATACCAATAAAATAATTAATATCTGTAATAATTTTGTGAAATAACATTATGCGACTTTGACGTTAACATTTTAAATCTCGAGAAAATAAAAATGAAATATTCAAAAATATATTCAATACTGAATACCGAAACACTGCAAATACAAGTTGTTTAAACTTACAAGTAATCGTTATTTGCTCTTATATAACACGGATGAATCTAACATTTTACAATGCTGAGAGATGTCGTCGACGTCATATAATGGGATTATTATCTCGCTGCATAAACTTTCAATGATTTTTTAGATGTAATTCCATTATATATTTATCGCGACTCGACCGCATTATAATATAGTCGGTAGCTATATATACTTGTATAATGTTATATAATATGACAGAAACGATACATTATTATCACGCCTTATATTCACTCCTCGCGCAGCTGTAGCCAGTGACGGTGTTAAAATAATAAACGCCAGATTTTTATAATTATTTATTAAATCGTTCGAGCTCGCAGCGCACGGCACACGCGTTAGATATTTCGCTGCTGGCCAATACGAGAAATATTGTAATGATAACGATAAATAATAATAATACATAATAATATTATATACCTCCTACATACACGTCTTGCGGACCCGCCTTGGCGAGTTGCGGGGGACGACAAGCGAAACGAGGAGCGTATAGTATATATTATATACACTTCGCGTAGTAGGAGACGTACGCGGAATAAGTATTTATATTATATACAGTGTGATTCACCAAGCAAAGGCATGTAGTTATTTAAAAATTTGATATTTTAAATTTTGAAATATGTTTTAATGCCATATTTTCAAACTCCTAAGAGTTTGAATGCTAAGAAAAATAGGTCCATATGGCAATATATAATTTTGAAGTATGAAGATTGTAGTAATTTGAAAATTTTAGTGATTGATATTATTCTATCAATATTTGTACTAGATATGATATTACATCTTTTTTATATTAGCCATTTTAAAGGACTTTTATCCTTAATATATAAACATTCTAATAACTGAGAAACTGCTGGTCCGAATTTTGAATTAAGTAAATAAATTAACAGATAAAAAAAAATTATGCACAAAATAAAATTACATATATACCATACAACAGTTGGTTCTCGTTTTAAAAACAGACGCCTTTTGTATCACTATATACAGTTGTACACTCATCCTTATAAGTTGTAAGAAAATACCGCAAGAATTTAAGAACATGATGACCCTAAGTATTTTTAAACGTTCCAAAAATCAGAATTCAAACGAATACATTATTAAATAAAAAATATGGTTAAACACTACGCTTGGCGAATCACCCTGAATGCGAAAAAAACACATAAGCCGGACGTGTGCGCCGTGCGCAATTTCCGGTGCACCTAGAAAAAAATATTATTGTTTTTTTTTTTTTTTTTGGAGATTTGCGAATTTCTTTTTATCGTTAATTTATTGTACACGGGTTTCACTCCATCTCTCGTTCTCTCGTTCTCTATAATATACTGGCCCCCACACACACACCGCACACGCAAACACACGCATCTGCACACACAAGGTCTGAGCCCACGCAACACAGCAGTTCGACACCCGAACGGCATAATATTATCATTACGAATTCATATAATGTATACCACAGGTATATATAATATAATATACTTCAGCCATACATACGACGACGACGAGGTTCTTGTGTGAGTGTATAATATAATACTGCACCGACGACGTACATTTCGAATTACGCGCACGAGACGAAAGTTATGCAACCGGCGCGGCGCGTGGGTCGCGGCGGCATATCCCTTGTACGGACACACACACACACAGCACACTACAGCGGATATTGGATATACACGCAAACATATGGTCGGTATTTCGAATTATACGGCATAATAATAGTAATAGTATTATTATTTAGTGGCAATAATATAATAACGCACGCGCGTGTACTATATATTTGTATATTATTACTGTGTTAATATAAATATATGTATACACTTATGCAGAAAACGCGAGCCCCCGAAAAAAAATAACCGTAGCGGCAATAAGGCGTGTACGAGGCGGCGACGAAGGCGTATTATCATTATCATTATATTGTTGTTGTTTTTGTTGTTGTTTTAATATCGTAACAATATAATAATATTATTTTACGTTGTGTGCTCGCACCTGCGGCCGTCCGCGATCGACTCGTCGGCGACAGTACATACGCGTATATTACTATAACGTCTGCAGTGCGCGGCGTCACTGGAAAATCGCGAGGACTATACGTTTTCTTCGATGTCCTTTAGGCGCGCTTATAATATCGTATGTGCCCGCTGCAGTATACCGTCCCGAAGGTTTGATTTTATAATTACGTTGTCGACGAGGTAGGAGGCGACGATGGAGCAATAGAGGTGCTTACGATACAAATGCTACCGCGCAACATACGCCTACGCATAATACGAAAATTGTGATTATAACATCACAGGTATATATTATGATGATAATTTAAACCCGGATCGTGCGAGCAGAAGTATAATTTCCCGGGAGATGCGGCACGACATCGTGATGACGTCGCACAAATACGTTTACCGCGCGGGGCCGAATTTCGGACCGTCGCGGGGGCAGACGAGCCGCGGTCTCCTATATACGCCCGCTGCAGATCAAAGAAAAGCCGCTCCTACCAGTGCCGCCCGAGCAACGTGACTCCGTCTGGACCCGGCCTATTAGTAATATTATACGCGTCTAATTTGAAGAAAAAAAAAATGTGCCGCACAGTAGTCGGACCCGGTCTTTTAGACGATCGTCGTTATATACCCGTCTATATACATATTACAAATCATGATCTATGTGTAAGGTCTTCGATGAACTGCGGGAGTGATGACGGCCTGCAAAGCGTTTTAGAGCACGCGTCCTTGCGTATAGACGAGAAGTCAAAGCTGCAGCGTGTAAACACTTTATTATACTTAGGCCCGCGTATAATACACTGCATCATCTCTGTCGTTCACGCCCGACTGCAGCCGCGATAATAAGATAATATTATATTACCACCGTGATAAAATGTGTTTACACTCACGCGCGCGCACACGTAACAATAATGATATAATAATATGTACAAATATTATGTGAACAAATCTGTGGGTATACGCGTGTCCGAGTAGCTCTTATAATGTATAATATGAAATGCATTATATACTTAACAATAAACGGATTTTATGAAAATCTAAGATCAATTTGTTCGTCAACTGATCTGAAGATACGATACATATATGTATACTATATACGTGGAGTAAAACAAAATTTGAATTATTGCAGAGATTACTGAGGGGCCAATTGCAGGTGGTATATACCAAACGATCGCTCGCGACACTCGACAGACGTTCCTACATAAGTACGCATCATATTATGTCCATCACTTCTATATATTATTTACTTAATGTGTAATATTATGGCTTCGATGCCGTAACAACAATATTACACATGGATTTTGTATAGAAAATAATATGCGTTCGTACTACGAAATAAACATAAACTCAAATCGACGACTGTGCAGTAGATTGGTTCCTACGTAGTGCGAACGCGCTGGTTTTGTTATAATATTGTTTATATTAATGCAAGAAACGTTATTTTTTTTTCTGACATACGAGTGTACGATGACCAGAACAACATTCCACCATATGGGGACAAAAATAATAACCCAACCCTATAACTCTGTTTATGATTACCAAATAATAACGCCTCGACATCATATTACATTATATAAATATTTTTCTTTTCCGGAGACGTCGAGCAATGTATATGGAAACCCAAAATGGCCATAAGTTCTTGGAAATTGTACACGTGGTCGAAACGCGCATATGAAGAAAGAACTATTTGTTTTTAACATCAACAGTTTTTTTCCCACGTAAAATCGTTCTAAAATTAAATTAAAGAATATAATAAAGCCTCGCTAAACTTAAATCCAAAAATGGCGTAAATAAAATATAAAGGAATTACCGTTCACGATAACGGCAAAAAAATTGTACAGTGCGCAGAAATCA
Source organism: Aphis gossypii (assembly GCF_020184175.1). Taxonomy (NCBI): domain Eukaryota; kingdom Metazoa; phylum Arthropoda; class Insecta; order Hemiptera; family Aphididae; genus Aphis; species Aphis gossypii. The sequence continues at coordinate 61,648,965 of NC_065533.1, forward strand.
TAATATTTAAACGTTGTGAAATTTAAAATGTTGACGAAAAACCATCACATACGTTAATCTAAACATCACAAAGAATTGAAAATAATGCCCGCGGAAATTGTATCTGAGGTCAAACGCACGCGGTTAATATTATTGTATTGTTAATTTCATTCTGCAGTGTAATCTCTATTTAAATATTAATTTAATGCGATTCAAGGGAGAGCTTATGAATGAGTTTCGATTTGCTTCGCGCCAGACAAAAACTCATTGTACACGAAATAATTACAATAATATAATGATAATACAATACACGAAGGTATGTTTATATTATACTCTTGCGACGATGATGCGTATGCAGTGCATATATATAGAGTGGTGATTATTACGACGTGTCCTCCGACATCGATTTCCGGGGATAAAACATCGTATGTATACAACACTATAAGTTCTAATCGATCACAATCTTACGCGGACTCTTTTTTCGTGTACAACATAATATTGTATAATAATATAGAAGAGAACGTGTGTTATTTTTCTTTCATACAAAATATTAGTTTCAACTTTTCTATAGTTTCGGTTCACTGCTGCAGTTGTCCCGACTTCCGGAAATTGGGAGACTGTACGTGGTACTATACCTAATGTATTATGTTTTCGAAACCCATACGTTCCACAAAGATTTGAGTTGGGTTAGGTTGGGTCACAAACGCGCGACCATCTTGAGAGTAAATCTAAAAGTGTTTTACAATAGTACAATATCATAAAAAAAAAAATCTGCTCCGACATCTGGCTACAGTGCACACGGATTTCCAATAATAATCTGATGTCTTTATTTTCGATTTCTTTGAAAACAGATTCCCCGGAGATTTATACGCCGAACCCTCTCGCCGATGACTGTATAGTGGTGACGGGAAACGCGTGTGGTTATCCTGACAACTGCTGCAGCACGTGTGATCGACATCCTCGATCGTATACATAACATATTAATATAACATATTATATTATTTAGTGGGTACGCGTCGTATGGTCTTTGTTTCCGTGAACAAACACACACACACACACACACACACGCTTAATGTATTCTAAATAATTATACTTATTATACGTATACAAACCCATTATTGTAATTTACGTTGTTTATACGTTGGTTTTAAACCGACGGTAGCGGTGGCGGTGGCAGCGGTGCGGTGCAACACATGACCCAGCGAGCACGACCGGAAATCGCGGGTAAACGCGGCGGCACATCCACGACTATGTTCCGTGAGGACAGCGCAAGCGATACGCACGCTATACTTTTTCGATATTTTCGATCTCGGCATTTCAATACTAAGAGAGTTAGAGAATAAGGTTCGAATAGGCACGATCGGATGATTTTTAAGGTGGTGATGGTGATTCGATCGTTGATGGCACGCTCGTCGGAAATCTGACGTCGACCCACACCGTAGACTCCCCCCGAAAACGATGAAAATATAATAAATCACACAGTGGCGGTCAAGTGATTTTGTCATATAATGGAAAGCAACAAAACTGCATTTTTAAAACCATTTTAAATACATGTATCCTATAAATGATTATGTAATATTATCACTATTGAGGCATATAATTGAAATATATCATTATCTTAATTTATTAATTAAAAACTTAAGTTGTTTCATTATTATACGTTTTTAAAATTGTTTTTATAGCCAAAAAAGACATTATTAATATTCATATTTTATCAAATTATAAAAAAAAAATATTATTATTGTCACACTATTTTCTTTATACAAATATCAATATAGTATTGTTACAAAAATTGAAAAAGTTCACGGGGACTATATTTTCATAATTCATTTCTGTTTGATCGCCACTGATAGATAATCTGTATTGAAAATACACATCAACAAAACAATAAATTATTATTTTATCGAAAAAATTAAAACTTTTTTAATTAATCGTGACAGTCAATAGTGTCAATGTATACTGAATAATCAACATAAAATAGTATTCGTAAGCGCAACATTATCATGTTTCATATCCATATCATGACATCGTGTTTAATATATAATTGTATAATATATTTGGCATAATTACTTATCACTCACCAATTTTTATTTTTCTGTTGACCTCATTGTTTTTTTTTTTTCAAATAAAGGAGAAAAACGCTAACTAAGCACTTTGTACATACCGCACATAAAATGTAATGTGCACGAGAATACACGTGTGTACACCGTAAAAATATATATGAATGACCTATCTCATATTAACAGTAAAACATATTAACAAATGAGATTAACGATTTTTTTCATAATAATAAATGGGTGTATATATATATATATATATATTATATTGTATGTCTTAATAATTAAAACGCATATTATTCGGGTGATCAGAATTTCGTGTTACGAAAATTACAGAGATATCATAAGAATCGTATTATATTATCGTTTTTTATTTATTAAATATTTTTATGATAACCCCGTAATTTTTGTAACACGAATTTTTAATCACTCCTCCGTATATTACAATATAATTTCATAGCACCACTGTTGCACATCATTTTTTTACAGTGAATATATTTCCTAAAACTCGCGGATCGTAACTTATGAGTTGGGTACGATAATCACGGATATTATATTTCTTACGAATTAATTAATCTTCACAAACCAATTATTGCGGGGGGCCGTATCGATGTCGCGCAATATATCATTCGGTGACCTTGCAGGATTTTATGTCAATATATCTCTTACAAGATCTTCTTTCGGTTTTAAATTTAACCCCTGTCCGAGCAGTAAAAATGAATAAAATCTACCACAATACGACGTATGTACCATGTATTATATTCATCGCTAAACTAGTAACGTTTACCGACATCCTGTCGATGCATCCTCGTCAGTAAAAGCTGAATAAATAATATTATATAACTGCAATAAGACTATATTATAAGATGATATACGATTTGTGTTCCTTTCAACCGTATTATCGTGCAGACTTCAAAGTGCAAGTACAATCGTAAAATAATGAAATAGATATAAATACTACTGGAGTACAAACCATATATGACATAATACAATTTTTGACATTATAATGTCAATGGTTATGGTTATTCCTAATTGGTTATAAACTAGCGTGTGAGGGGTAACCGCGACGGTAGGCTTTCATATTAATTATAATCCGTACATTACCAAGGTATAGTTAAAACTATTAAAAGTCATAATTTAAAACTAGCAATAACTACACTGCTGGCCGCACCTATAAAAACGCAGTTACAAAATAATGTGTTCAAAAACGAATGCCGTTTGTTCCGAACCCTAAAAAAGAAAAAGCCAGAGTCGACTACTTGCAGGTTAATGTTTTACTACCGAAAATTATATTACGCCGTGGACATGGTTGCTGAACATCTGGCATAGGTCACGTGTCGATGTAAATTGAAACGTCGGGGACACATATTTATTCGTCGTAGCTTACAAGTATTTTCGATATACGCGACTTGTTTTTTTTCCTTCAATTTTTGACGTCTGTGTTTTGTTCATTCGTAAAACGTTTCGTGTATAGACGCGTCTAGACCAATTATATATTATTATTATTAAGTCGCGATGGCGCCGTTTTACGCCGTATAGGTATATATAATAATATAATGTATAATATATATTATGCACGTCATAATAATAATAATCGGTTAATTGAACTGTATATATATATACATGTAAATTAATTTGGTTATTAAGCACCTATGGCATTCGTACATGTTTATACTGTTTAATAATATATTTATGTCATAATATTCATAATATGTGGTTATGAATATTATTATTTACTTAACGGTATACTTATAAAACGAATAGAAAAAAAAACTTACAACGACGAGCGAGTTGTAATTATAATGCCATATTAATATAATATTATACAATCGTGTATGTGTACATTGTATAATATATTATTACGTTGCACTTTTGGACGTCGTAGGGCGTTATAAGCCGAAAAATCGTCGGACGGAAAAATAAAAAAACGTCTTTCCGTTTTGCCCCGGGTCACGGGTCTCATCGTCAACCAGTCGGTTCCCCGTTAAAATAGGACGGGTTCATTTTGCGTATAATATTATAATGACAAAGCCGAATCGTAGTATGGTACGGTATAAGTAGGTATTATATTCACTGCTGAAGGCATCATATGCATACAGGACAACCGTCGTCGCTCGTACAGATATTTGGGCGAAAACCAGTTCGAGGGGTACTAATGTGCTGTTTTCAACGCCATTATGATATTTTAAATAGACGAAAACCGAGCGCCGGGTCCCGGGGAACCGTGATTAGCGCGCTAAACATCGCTAACCGAATGATTAACGAGACATGACCACGTACAATGTGAGCAAACAAGTATCTTATTATTATTATATAGTATTCATTTTTTTGTTTTTTTTTTCAACAATCATAATTACCTACACAGCTTTGTACAAGGTATAAAAGTCTCGCTAGACGGAACAAACGCGAGTTTTCAATTTTTTTCGATTTAAAAACTGAGCATAACATTATAATTTAATGTTTAAACCTCAACAACACCATTCTCATTTATTCAACAAACCAGCAGCTGTAAATATTGCTTTTATGCGTACCTATACGTATATACGTTACGATATCATTATTTTTATTCTAATATTATTCACGACTGTGCAGGAGTAACATAATATATTATACGTATATATGTACACGAGTTAATTAATCGCAGTAGTAGTCCAACTCAAACACATTACTACAGTCTTACTAAGTCGTCTAAGCCTAAGAATATAATATAATATACACTGCAGTCAAGTAAATTATTATTATTACTATCCGAAATTATAGTCAAACGCGCCAAGTATATCACGACCTCGACGCGAGCACATATATAATACGATTGTATATAATATATAAGATTTTAAAATACCCGCGACAGAGCTGCTGCGGCCACATATTATAAGATATATGTAAGTTATATTCATAATTTTATACCGTTGAAAACCTCTTTTCTTTTTTAACCGTCGACACTGGTTTTTTATATTTTAAAGCGTATATAGTGGCACTTGTACGTAAAAAATAACAACAACAACAACAACAAAACAGCACAGGGCTTATAGTAATTCGGGGTTCGGGCGGCGTATGAAGATGATGACTTTCGTCTGCTGACAGAGTAACAGTGACAGGCCATCTCGGCGACTATGCGATATGTGTGTGTGTGTATATGACTATAATCCCGCACTCCGAAGTCTTCTAATTTAAACCCCGTCACGTGCATAACATCCCCTCATCCCTTCAACCACTACTCACACATTCATCACCCCTGTACGCCACTGTTACTCGGCTCGATTCAAACCCAATTATATTCAATATGATGAGGCACACGTATATATATATATTCAGTATACACCTATAGTGTGTACACATTACACACGGTTTCTCACGAACACGACACTGCAACTACACTCACCGTTTTAATTTAATATAATACATTTATTATATACGTATATATTATTTTTATAATGCATCAGGAACGGTGCTGCGCGTAAAACCTGTTGGGCAATATAATAATAATAATAATGACAAACGACATAACCCCATCGGTCGGCCGACTATTGTGCGGGTCATGTGCGCCCCGGCCGGCAGACCAATACACGCGATGTATCCTCTCTCTGGAAACGTTCGACGGAACGCTCAACGGTGTACAAGACGTCCCGTATTTCATTATTATTATGGTTTTATTGAGGTACGTGTGTGTCGAGAATGGTATATTGCAGACGACTTATTATTATTATTATGTAAAGCACTAAAGCGTACAACAATTATTGTATTATACCACTAACCCCGACGGCCAATACAGTAGCCACGTAGGAATGACGTCGATCATTATTGTATTTTTATTTTCAAAGCTACTGAACGTTGTAGTATACGAGTATAATACATCATATCATTAATCGTAATGTACTATCAATAGAGAAAGAGAGAATGAGAAAGTGAAATAGAGGATCGTTCGGACAAAGCATTTTTTTTAATTTTTTTTTTCTAAAACGTACCTACAGGATTTATTGGACCGTATAGAGCGCATTTTATCATTATGTCATAATAATATGTATATATATACATATTGTACGTAATACCCAATAAGTGTGAACCGTGTGCCTCCGAATGAGGTTCGTCCTCTCAACGGTAGCGAAACATATAATATCGTTATTTATTATTATATTATTTTATGGCATTTACAAGAGTGTAAAATGTGCACAGAATTACAGGTCGGGGTATATTACTACCTCGAAGTCACGGACGCGGTGCGGCTTACAAACGAATATTACATAAATAATATATAATAATATATGTTCGTTTCGTATATATATAGGTCGTATAATAGGATACATTGTGACCGACGGAGTTGGAGTGAAGTGGATCTACGGGGGTCGGAAATTGTCACAGTTCGATGGCCAGATGGCCATGTTTCGGGTAAAACTTTTGAAAACGTGCGGACTTGCGGGAAAAGACGACGACGACCGCGACGGTGGTACATACGACGACATGAGTCGCGCTATATATTATATATTATGTGGTAAAGTGAGGCCAATTTGAGGGGGGGGGGAGTAAGTTAAGGTTTATTTTTACAGCCGTGCGGTGGTCAGGGGTGCTCAGGAAAAAATAAATATATCACGAAAAGCCGGTCGACTGCGTATATAATCCCGACCACATGGCGCACCCGCAGAGTAGCGAGTCGGTGGATACATATATATATATACATATTAGGTATACATTATTATTATGTACGGTACGACACACACATTATAATATATAATATACATGTGTAGCAGCGGCAGTCGTATATAACCCGCCGATGAGATATTTATTGCCCGCGCTGTAAGCCAGCCCCGGCTGCACCCGGCCAGCACGGTTTTTCGAAATTCCAACGACCTACAATATAATATTATATTATGTATAATAGCTAACGACCATCTGCGCGGCAACGTGCGTTCGTCCGCCGCCGCTGCCACAGTTGTAGACTACGACTGCGACGTAGATTCATCTCCGACGACTGCGGACACCGCGAGCGTCTTTCGCGCCTGCACAACGCACTTCCTTCCGACGATCACACCACTCTTCATAATATTAACAATAACCATAATCAAAATAATATAAAAACGTATATATAACTAACGCCTCTCACTGCACCCCTACTGCCTCTTACCGGATGTAACGGTCCCGTGTATTTATTATTATTGTATTATATATACTATATAGTATACCTACTACGTGTGCGCCTATTGTATATGTCGGTGGCGGTGGGTTGGGCTCATCGCCGCCGTCGTCTTATAGGTACAGGTGATAGGGTTAATAGAAAACGATAATAAAAAATAATTTTTTTAAAAAAAACCACTTTTTATACACACACTCACGCGCGCGCCAGTTTTAACGCGTTTCCAACGAGATTGAATTAAACATGTACGTATACATTACCGTACATTATATGTTATATGATGAGATAAATTGATACAATGCGTTAAATTATTATTTTCACGCTTATAATGTTACCATGAATTTTGATGTACAATTAAGCCATCTACAGACCCTGTGTACGTTTCGACGGATTTACGGTTCAGCTGCAGGCCTGCATGCTGCAGATTTATATTAATTGCAGGACATTTGTTTTTAATCAGTGTTGCCGCGAATCCGGAATAGTTTCGGTGAATATACAACATACATAATAAATAATAGCAAATTATATTGATCACAGTTTTGGGAAATGTCGGCTCGGTGACTCGCATTTTTGTCTGCCGTATATAGTAGCATATATTATAATTGTTTCATCCCTCCCGCGAGCCGGTCATGTGCAGAATACGTATACTACATTTACGTTAGTCATCGTCTATTATAATCTCTCCGTATCCGAGTCTTATTCCGCAATAATTCACTGTAGTAAAAGCTAGTATTAGCTATTAATAATAGTTACAACTAGCTGTTAAGTATAGGTACCCGCGGTGAAAACGTTATTTTTCATAAGCAGCTGCTTATAATAATAATTGTGATTTTCTTCAACTTTTTCCGAAATGTTTTGAAATGATAATTCGTGCGCTTATGTAAATTCTGTAATGTAAGTACCTATATATCTACTACGTCTGCGTTTTACTAGTACAGTGTTATGTGTGTATATAATAAGATATATATTATATATAATACCATACGCACGCGTCTCTTCTTCAGTCCTACACAAACATGCTATTTTTAAAACTACTAAAAATATTTTTTTCTCATGACGGTGAAACTAATTTATGTTAAATTAAACCGTTAATACGAACTTTCTACGTTTTCTGCCTGTTATTGGCCATATTGTTCAAACTTGAAATTAAAAATAACCGTATAGAAACTCATCGAGGTGTTTTGATTATAAACGCAGTAAAATATGAAGCTTGATGTGTTTATGTACCTATATACCATATACCTAATAATAATACAGTCATTTTATTACTCAAGATTCGTAAAGTGCTATTATATGATTTTAGAATCAAACTGTGTAAAAGTACCCTTTCAAATAATTCGTATAGGCGTGAAGGACGAGGGGAGAGTAAAAATAAAAACGAAAATTAAGTCTGATTTTTATTTTTTACGGCACCAGTTTCCGTGTTTGGACACAAACACGAAGAGGGTCGTTCGAGTGATAAAACACCCTTGAGGAGTAAAGAAAAAAATATATAGTGGAAACGCATTAAACCGGCGCCCGGCGCGGGGCGCCACTTAAAATCAATCCTTGTTCAAAGATAACTTCCCACAGACTCCCGCACACCCGACACGTGACATGAGATGGTACAGCGATAACTTCGTTTTTAATGTAATATAAAAGAAAATTAAATATTTGGTTGGAACTAAAATGTTTGAAAAAATTATTGAGTTCCAATTCTTGAAACTAAATTTATTTTACAAAATGTCATAACATCAAACTACGTCTTTGTTTATCTCTATATTATACAAGCTTTTTCTTTTTATATGATATTAGATATTTCAACCGTTATGAAAGTATATAACATTAATGATATAATATACAATTTTCGGTGATGATTACTTTTTAATATTTTATTGAAAGTTTGAGTTTGTATAAATTTAAAACGTTATTACGTAAGGTCTATAACATTATTTTTTATCATTAAATAAATATTTACAAATTATTATAGTACCCTGTACATCTATATAGTTGTATAAGCTATATTCTACAAACATACCAATTAGGTATATCTTCCTACCGATAAAAAAAAAATTAGTAACTCATTCACTAAGAAATGGATATACCTACTTCGAACAATAAAAAACATCTGTTATGTTTAGACCTTACACGTTTGATATGTTACAAAGATGCATAAAAACGAGGGAAAGAAGAAATGACTATAATATAGGTAGTCACATAATACATGGTACTTTGGTTTCGAAACGTTATTATTTTATCATAATGGACCTATAGACTATAATAACAGTATAGATTAAATGTATAATTATAAATACGAATAAACAATATTAAATAAACAATTGTTGCATTATATATTATAAGAGCTGTATAAATAATATAAATAATATACATGTACCTATACACACCATAAATTATTATAAATCTGTAAACTTAAAGTTTAGTTGATTAATAAGTCAAATGTTTCAAGTATATGTAGTAACTAAATTAAATGTATACATAAAAAAAATCATAGCAACTAGGTACTCACAATTTAATAATATTATTAGGTACACATGATTTGAATAAACCTGAATAATTAATTAAACATAAAAAAAATAATAAAATTTAAAGGCTATTAAAGTTGAATACAAATTATCATATATTACGTGACATTGTGGCAAAGCAATATGAATATTTTATGAGTATACAGCACTTTGTGAGTTTTATCCGTTCCACGAATAAACTAAAACTACGGAAATACTACAAAACCAAAATATAGTATATTAATTGGTCTTAGTGTGATAATACTCATAGAAAATAATAAGTTAAAATATAAAAATTAATTTTTCAAAGAGTACAGATAAAATAGAGTTTTAAAAAACACCCAAGGTGGCATTCTATATATATATTATAAATATACTTATGATGCTTGACTAAGAAAAACTTTAACATGCATATAGATGCTATTTCTGTTTTAGGAGGTTGACACATTTTTACGGCAATCTACCAAATATGTGCTCTAAGCAATACAAACACGGTTAACGGTAAAGTGACTAAAGTATAGTAACTAGTAATATAAATTTGTTTTTATTTTTATGATGTTTGGTTAGTTCATTTCCCGTACGAGAAACAAACAATAAATTCCTTCTATAGTTAGTGTCTGTTTGCTTTAATTATTGTACTATAGAGATGACAATATGATGTGAGATAGGAAAAACAGTATAATTATTGTGAGAAAATCGTGTTGTAATCGTCAAGAGTGACACTGACGGCAGTAGATCATAAAACGAAAGAACAACGAAAAAAATATCTTGTTAACAATATAATATCGTTATTACCACGGGGGAGCTATATAACAGTATATATTCTCGTTTAGGTGCGTGTTCGCAGTGACCAAGAAGTCATAAATTTATCATAATGAAAATAAACACGTATCGGTACACGCAGGCTTTCGGTATGTAAAAAAAAAAAATAATAATAATAATAATAATAACAAGGCGAGAGCTGACCGTGCAGATTTAAATTTTTGCATGTTTTTTTCCGTCTACAATCAATCCTGCCGTTAACATAATTCTTCGTATTTTCCCTCCACATTCTTTCGGATGTTTTTTTTAACATTCTGTCATAAAATGAATAAACAACTTGACTTAAATATACATACAGTCAGAAAATACATAATATACATTGTCCGGACAGTCTAGATAAGGCATTAATGCAAACAAGTGCTTGTAATGTTTTGTTGTAATACATTCTTTCGATTTAAGTATAGGTCTAACCTCTATTTAGATACTTATTGCACGTTCTTGACGTCTCTAATTTTTAATGTGTTAAATTAAGGAAAAGCACAAAAAAAAATTATCGAGTTGAGAATTGTCCAAATTGTTCATAGAAACGTTAAAAGTATTTAATAGTCAATAATGAAATAGTTGACAATTTTAATTTATTTTTCAAATTAAAACTTTTAGTTAGTAAAACGATTATTATGTATAATATTATACAATACTAATAAATTAAAATGAATTAATGAAAAAATACAAAAAAAAACTTGCACATTACTAGAATAGTAGTAGACAATAATTATTATTACTATGTTATTGAATAATATACTACTGCCGGCATATAAAGTAAAATATTATTATAAGGACAACTTACAGGTAATGTTCATAAAATTATTTATTGTTTTTTTTTTTACGTGCACCGTCAAAACATTTTAAAACTTATAAGCTAAATTATATACATGTGTACACTGCGAGTTATGAGTCTATTGTATTCGAATCTTTTTTTTTAATGCATAACACATTAGATCGAATTTATGTTGATTCAAACATAATTCCAAAAAGCAAATAAAAGACTAGACCAGCATAACAAATTTGATTCCAGTTGTGGTAGATGACAATCGGTTACTAATCGAGTGCCATATTAATAATAATAATTCAAGAGGAGGTACAATGGAAACGAAAAATAAACATAAGTATATGTAAATAATGGAAAAAAATAAAACAAATAAATAAAAATTGAATACCTATAAGTACCTAGTGCATAATAAAAAATATAATATTTTTGTTCGCTGTTATGCGACCTAATAAAACTTTTTTATAATAATACAAATATGCCACACATTTATGTAATATAATATATTATCTATATTTCAACTTATAATATTATGAATGGTGGCAACCATAATAATATTATTATGGTTGTATTATTATCGATGTTCGTAGAAAATTTTACATGCATGCACGTGTTCATTTCTAGGTATCCTTATATTTTATCTGATAATTATTGATAATATACAAAACGAAAAACTGCGAAGTAGAACAATCATAATAGCTAATAGGTATATTAACTAGTAAGTAATAACTAATAACTAATAACTGTACCAATGGTTATAATGGTTGGTATACACGTATTGCACGTATGTATAAATTATACTAAACTGTGTTTAATGACAAATATTAATATTTAAAACATGGGAAGGTAATTAATAAAAAAAAATTCATTGTTTTTCTTATTTCTTCGAAATTGTTTCATAATAAGTTATATTATGCTGTATAGCTATTGGTCGATTTACAATAAAATAAACATAAATCTCAAACATAGAACTATGCAATGCAGTAAAACATTTTTACGAGGTCCGTTTTACATTCTAGTATTCTACTAGAAATTGTATATTTATTTTGAGATTAATATGAACAATTTTTATGTATTAAATATTATTTAAAAAAAAAATGTATTTAATATGTTGACGAAATTATAAATAACATTGCAAGTAGTAAAGTAAATGTACGTAAAAACACATTTTGTTTCAATTTTATTCGATATCTCCTTATAGTCTATAGAAGTCGACCTATAGGTTATAAGTTATATCTATATAGATATATATAATATAATATAATATACAATATATATATATATTACTGATTGAAAATCATAGAAAATTATTCTCGTGAAATGTGAATAAGTAATCAATTATCATTAACCAGCTTTGAGTCTTCGACTAAACCCGTGATAACCAAAAAATTTTATTGTTGTACACTTATTATACCTATTATGTTGCAACTTTATTAAGTAAGTTAATTTTAAATTAAAATAATAATTGAAACCTGTTCTTATGTAATAATAAAAATTGAATAAAAAAGTTTTATATTTTTAAGAGTAAACTGAGATTATTACCTAGTAAAACATTGGCTTAGTAAAGTTGCGAAAAGGAATGAGAGATCGAGAGAAATGATACAGACTAAAATTAACATCACAGCCAACAGGTATATATTATTCGCATTGCGCGCCACATGTCTCATTCAACTATTTTTTTTAACCAAACAAACAAAACATTTTTTTTAGTTTATTAACCGTTCGAAATGTATAATTAAAACTATTGCATCATAAGCTTAAACATAAAGCTTTGGAAGTATAAAATATAAGCTAACCTAATTATAGATATTTTTAATTTTAAAGAAAATTTAAAAAATATAATATAGGTAGCCTTCGAGGTGTACCTATTTTTATTCAGATGCATGGTTTTGAAACGGATCTATTCCTAATATAAACCAACGACCTAATTCCAACCATACTTCTTTATTCATTAGTATCGACGATCAGATGTTTTCGGATTATCACAGAACAACTCGAGTTGATAAGTAAACAATCAACTTATTTAAATACGTCATGTTTAGATCGTCAGTAAACGGTAAATGTTTTCAATGAAAGATTGAAAACGATACTTATTGTTATTGAATAAAAAAAAAAATGCAATACCAACTGCCTACTTGTACCTACCTACTACCAAATATGGTATACATAGGTACAGTAACCGGGTCCACGTTAAGTGAGAGTTTTGTAATGCGAGGTTTTGTGTATATTATTATATATAGATAGACGTATTACAAAGATAAGATTCCATCGACTTACCCAAATCTTCGACGAGTCTGAGCATGACCCCTCCGATGTGGAGGTCACCCTTAACCCGCAGCGTCCGTTCCACCTGCAGATCGGACACGTAGATCTGCAGGTTCCAAGAACCGTCGCCGATGATGAACCCGTTGGTGGCGGTCATATCGTTGGTCGTACGAAAATCAAAAATGTAAAACAAAAAACAAAAAACAAAAACAAATAGGAATTGTTATTAAATATATTTTTTTTTTTTTTTAAAAAAACGGTACGCGATGTCGGCAGTATATTGGATCGGGGGTGGGGTTAAGCGAGGGGCGGTAAAAAGTTCGGTCGCGCCGCGGTCAACGGCGAGAGATCGGCCGCATGGTCGAAAATCGTGTCTGGGCCGTCGGTGTCGTGGTGTCTCGCGATCGCGAGTTTTTTTTTATTACGATTAAAAAAAAAAAGAGAAAAAAACGTACTCGAATAATATCGTTTATAAATAAAAAATACTGTGAGGAGCGGCGAACGCGGTGTGCGAATGCGGTTCGGCACGACGTACACGACAATCTGCGGCGGCGGCCGTTTGCGTACTGAGCACTGGCGGAGCACTCCTACTCGGCGGCGGTCGTAGTGGTCGTGGCCGTCGGTGCGGCGCGGCGGACACGTGATAACGCGGACGTCTACAAACATTTATTATTATTATTATTTATTTTTTCTCCGTACCGTCGGAGAGAGCGCTGCCGTCGTCGGCACGCCGCAGCCGTGCTGTGTGCCATAGCGATGGTACGGTACGCCGTGTCCGGAGGTGGAGGGGAGGATGGCACGAAACCGGCCGCCGACGCGGCGTCGACCGTCGCGGCCAAAGACAAAAATGTGACCTCGACCGCATCGCGGAGACCGCCGCCGCCGCCGCCGCCGCTGTCGTCGTCGTCGAAAGACGCTCTACGGTCGCAGAAGACGACGACGGCGGCGGCGGCGGTGGACATCGTCGTCGTGCAGATGGTCTGCCGCCGTGCCCTCTTCGCGGTCGGTATATTATTATTATTATTATTATAGGTGTGTATATAGTATACCTTCCGCTTTCGGCGAGATGCTACCGGACCGACAGACGTCTTGCCTATCCGCAGTCGCGCACGGGGACGGTCTCGCGATTTTCTTTTTCGTCTCCTTTCCGTCTGCGGCAGACGGACGTACTATGCGACGGTGCGGGGCGCGACGACGGACTGGGTGTCGCCGCGGGTGGCAAAGAGCCGCGGGTGGGTGCTGTACGGTCGAATCGCACTCGAGTTGGTCGAACTGCACTCGGGTAAAAAACAGCTATAGTGGTCGAAATGCACTTGGTCTCAAAAAAAATATTTCCGTAAAAATCGTGCATTTGTAGGGATTAAACGTTTAGAAAACACTCATTATTCCTTTCCCACTTACTGCAGGCTTAGGACTGACAATGATTATTTTTATCATTATGGACTGTGGTTAAAAACGATAGTTTTATACGCACGTCATGTTAATATAATATTATATATATATATATTTTAATTCGTCAAATTATTGTCATATTTCGATCATTTTTTGTAGTAATAAACTAATAACAAACTTCAAACAAACATTTTAGCATAATAATTCGCTTTCGAGCATAAAAGTTAATATATTTTTCAATGTCATTTATTTTTTCTGGTACCTACCGTGTAGTTGAAGATCTTGTATCAGTATTCTGCAACAAAATATCAGTATCTATTTTTAATTGTGTTAAACATCATTTTATGCCGCGAGACGGGCCTTCGCATCTCGTTTCAAAATATGTAATAGGTAATAATGTAATATAAAATAAAACGATTTCAATATTAATTGAATAAAAATAAAAATTACTATACATTTTCCTTCCGATATCACCATATTAATATGATCGTTTTCTCTTTGTAATTATTTAATGCGACTACATATTTTAACAATTGTCCGATTTTACGGTCTTCACCGTTTTATGCTACAGTCGTTTCACGATATAATAGGTATCTATAGATGAAACGATGATATTGCAGATGAGAGTGAGCAATGGCTTTGTGGCTAAGCTGTACAACATTCATCTAGCAGGAAACAGAGCTCAAAAGTTGAGTTTTGAAGAATTGATGACGTATTTTCGGGAGGGCGGAGGGAGTAAGGGGAAGCTAGAAAGGAGCGATTTATAAGTTTTGTAATAACACTACCCGACTACCCACCTACAGTACCAGTAATAGTACCTAAAATAAAATCTATAACTTATAAATATATTTAATTTATTTTGATTTAATAAATATTTTTCTATTACACACACGTCACACACAAATAAATAAATAAATTACAATTATAATTTTTTGAGTGGACGCGGATCGTAAAAATTTGTAAAAAAATAGCGATTACTTATATTTGTACTGGCGACCGTTGCGTACCATGTCACTTGTAATGAATTAAAAATATGATATAAAGTTAAAGTATAGGATTATTAGGATTGTATTTAAATATTTGTTTCTTAACCTATCTTCAACTCATCACTTTATGAGATGTAAAATGGGGGATGGGTACGAGAGTCTTTTCCTTCTAAGAGGTGGTAATGCATAAAAGATATTTATTATGTATATTTTTCACTTACCTTTCAAATCACTTATGATCATCCGCTGTATCTTGTCCGACTTGGTGTAGCAGATATTAAATAGTCAGAAGAGAAAAAGGTATATTGAAATATTATAATAAACAAATCCAGTGTTGAATCTAGAAAATTTTTCCGGGGGGGCTCACTTTTTTTTTCATTGGTGAATGGTGATACAGTCAGTAGATAGTCCCTATATACTAGCAATACGGTATAAAAACATTGATATAAATAAATAATATTTTATTGAACGCCATTAGGTGCGATAATCGTAACGAATATTGTGCATTTAATAAATAGGTATACATTTATTGTTGTATTTGTCAGGGGGCGAGAAAGAAATTTCGGGGGGGGGGCATTCGCTCCCCTGAAGTATACCTGGATTCAACACTGAACAAATCGTAAGATAGAGTTACAGAAAATTACATTTATTACATTTATAAAAATAAACAGAAATTTTGAATATTTATTGAGAACATGTTGGGTGAGCTACTGGGCGTCGTGTTGACTGTCGTAACTTTTTTTATAGATGTTAATATACCACCTTTGTACAAGAATTTACAGATAGCGGCATTAATCATTCATATAAATAGATATTGTTATAATATGTACCATTGTTATAATAATTTGTGTTTATACACCTTCAAAGATTATTAATATTTTTAACTCTAAAATCAATAATAATTATCTTTAATTAATATTTGTGCAACTATACAGATAATATTCTATTTAATTTTCTTAAATCTAAAAATAACCT
Organism: Aphis gossypii; assembly: GCF_020184175.1. Taxonomy (NCBI): domain Eukaryota; kingdom Metazoa; phylum Arthropoda; class Insecta; order Hemiptera; family Aphididae; genus Aphis; species Aphis gossypii. The sequence goes on from NC_065533.1 coordinate 61,665,836, forward strand.
AATTAACAATAATTATCTTTTGTTAATTATTGTTTGTGCAACTGTACCGGATGATATATTTATTTAATATTCTTAAATTTAAAATAATGATATATCATAATGTATACATATTATATCATTACATACTGGTTTTCTCATTTGCTACTGGTGATGCAAATCCTAGTCTTACGCCACCTGCACTGCTCTGTCAGATAAGTGTATGAACACAAAAAATAATAATAATATCGTCATAATTTATAATAACACCCGTGTAATATAACAATCGCTGTGGCGCTATGTAGGTATAGAATGAGTCGCGTGCGGTACAAAATATTTTGTCGGCGGAAAACGCATACCACAAGCTGGGAATGGAATTAATAATTTCGCGCGGTTTTATACGAAACGTTGGCCCGCGCCCGCCCGCCGTGCATATACCGCCAAAAAAAACTACCTGGCCGACCGACCTAAAGAACGGGCGTGCCTCTCTTTCGTTTTCCAATTCCTTTAACCCTTCGTCGTACGCCGTTCTTCGCGTACTATTATTATTTTGATTTTGATTTTTTTATCCCGCGAAACGAAACAACGCGTCGAGGAATCGCGTATGCGCGCAACAACAACAATAATAATAATATTGTGCAGGTTTGTTGTATTCACATTCCGCGTGTGCACCGCGGGTTCTACCGCGGCGCCTATGATGCGACGAGCTGCGTGTTCATAAAACGTATAATAAAATATTTATTTGTGTGTGTGTGTGTGTGTGTGTGCCATTGTGCCGCGGACTCGAGGGGTGAAAAAAAATAAAAAAATATGTCAGTTAACCCATCCACTATACCTACATCGGCTTACGGCTAAACGGTGATTATGATTTTCAGTCTTCGATTGTCTACACTCTGCAGTAGTATGTATAACAATACGTACCGACTTTTTTAGGGTATATAATATTATATAGATATGTAAAATATTATAACTTATAACATTGTCCTAAGATTTATCTTGCCCGATAATATGTTTAAAACTGAAGGGACTACTAATCCGCTGCCTACTATGGGTACTTAATACTATTTTCGACGTTTCATCTGTCCCGCTGTTTCTTCGTTGTGATGACTACACGTGAGCTGACTCGAGTCTGGAGGTGGTCTAAGGGAGAGGTAGCACGATTTAGGGACACATAATATCTTTCTATAAAACCATATTTTAATGTACATTTATAAAAATACATTTTAAAAAATAAAAAATGATCACGACAATACAATGCAGTTGAAAAATACAGTAAAAATGGGAGTGAATAATGTAGTTTGAGTAGTTTGATGTGCTTCTACTTGATAGTCGTAATATTTAGGTAGGTACATCAATAATAATTAATAATTATATAAATAATTAATTTGCATAATAACACATTTTATATTATTATTTGATATTATAGATGTTATTTTGACTTATTCGAGTGAGGTAGCAGTATTTTATATTAGTGCCTAAGTGCTTAAAATAGACTATTATTATGCGTATATATGATATATCATATGATATTATAGTACAATATATATTATACAGTAATAAATTATTATGTAGGTCTCATTATATTTTTTTTCAATGATATAAAATTTAAAAATAATATAGGTACAATTAAATAAGTAAAAACAAATGTATTGAAGTTAAAAAGTTTAAGTTCGAGAATTTAAAAGTGTTTGGTAATCTTGGGGACTAATGGAATAATAGATCTTTAAATCGATTGATCCGGACCACTTCTCGTGTTGGTTATTTTTGTATATACTATGTAGGTATTGTAACAAATTCGATTCAAAAGAAATATTTTCGGAGGAGAAAGAACTGAAAAATTCGATATCATCATAAAATATTATTATTTTATTAATTCATTCATTGTAAATACACTATGATGTATACTTCGAAATTTTAAATAATAAAATAAATTAGGGCTATAAATTTTATAATTATGTTTACAGATGGCGGGTGGCGATATTACAATCCTTAATCAGTGAAAATGTCCCATATTTTAAGTATGATTACGAAGTGTAATTTTTACGAGTATGTACTAACTATAAACTATTAAGCGTTCGTGTATAATTTATTCTAAATTAACGTATTATGAATACATTTAAAAAGTACTTCATCCAAGTCCTGTTCGTAAAACATATAACAACTGAAGTCTTAAGGATTTATATCACGCCGAATAGTCACTATATAATATGTATATATAGGATATATAGCTTTCTCGATGGTTCCAAACACGACTACATCACACCTTCAAAATAGGTCGGCAGGTTTTTTATAGATAATTTACCAACTGCCGTTTAAATTTCATTAATATGGAATGTTTAGCATACATGATTATCATAATAAAAATTTGCATATTTTATTGTTTGTGTCCGACTATTTCAGTACGCTCGTTTTTTTTGCATATAAAATATAGAAATTAAAAATAAGATTATCTAAGTTTTACTATTGGACTTTGTCACAGTGTCGTACGTTTAAAATAAGTTATGCAGTAAATATTTTATTTAATCATACAAAATATGTGATAATATTAGAATATAAAAAGTCACTACTTAACTGTAATAACTTGTGAAACACATTTTTGTAAGACATATACATATATATATATATACTATATGTATAATATGCTATACTTTAGAATATAGATCAGCATTTCTTCACGGTTTTTCGTTCAATTACTACGTGTTGTATCACTTGTCTCCATTGATTTCTAATCACTAGAGTAGGTACCTGTAAATTCGGAACAAATTTTATACAAATTAAAATAATACCTATATTAAATCATAAAATCACAAAATACGTATAATTATTATAATTATAGTAAGTCTTAATATTTATTTATATTTATTTAGTTAATAGACATATTTTAATCACTCATAAATTAAATTAAATAATACTACAATAGAAATAATTATAAATGTTGATCAAAGATTTGAAGTTGCTAGATTACTGAGCGTTCAAACTCATCGAAAGTTCTACCGCTCTACTATACACTCGAGTGTATCCAGCTCATATCAAACAACTGTATTTTATTAATAACATTAAATTTTTAAAAAATATTCTTTTTCCAACTATTTTATAAAGATATGATATAAAATATTTTAGTTAAATTTTTATTATATAACTTTACTCTGCATAATTTGAATTATAAATTCCACTTCTTTTTCAAGCACCAACAGATAAATGCTGATATTTAATGCACTATATTATGTCTGTATAGTTACAAAATGTTGTTAATGGTTGTATATCCAGTATAATATGTAACACATACGTATATTAATTAATCATGAATTACATTTTTTAATGTTGTTATTTCAAATAAATATGATTTGCTTTTATTTAAATTATATTTTAAATTTTAATGTGTTTAAAAAAAAAAAAATCGATAAATTCATAAATGATAATGATTTCTAAGGTTGATTAAAATTAATTTAGTATTTAATTTTACTATCAACAAAGGTAAAATATAATATTTAATCATTAAAGATAATATAATAATATTAATACCATTAGTTCCTATTAGTTAATAATAATGATTAATATTCATTAATAACTTCAACCAAAAATGTGTTTCTTTTATAACTCAATTCATTAAATACATACTTTATTGTATTTATATAATTAACCTAAGTTGTATAGAACAAATAATCTTTTATCATTTTCAGCATTTGGTTTTTTTTCGCACCGACGTCTACTATTTAAATACCGATTCAGGAAGTTTTTATTTTATTTTTATGTGATGTAAATATTAATGTTAATAGTTTATAATGTGTAAATTTATTCTATATACTTAAGTTAAACTTTTAACATTATACTCTTGAGTCTTGATCATAATAAAAAATATCAGTGGCGCTGAAGTCCATTTGAAAAATATGGCCGGTAGGCCACTTTATATTAATTTCATATAACTTTTATTATGAATACATGTATATTTCACACCCCCTCCCCCAATTTGAATACTTTTTTTACGCCAATGGATATTGAGGCCACGAAGTTTTAAAATTTTAAAAACATTTTAAAAACTTCGGCGCCACTGAAAAAGATTATAATCGTTAATATGACATGTCACGGATATATTTTATACGGATACAAGATGATTAATCAACTGATGATCACTTCATTTTATCCATTAATAGTATATATAATTATATTTATTAAAATTATAATTTTTTAAATTTTTCAAAATTCTTTTAATGTTTTTATGACCATTGACCATAGTACCAGATAGTTTGTGGTGGAATGCAGTGGCATGCTGAATAATTTTCAGACTTAAGGCAAACTACCATTAGACCACCTAGGCACACAGAGTTTAGTGTATATTTTTTTTTTTATTAACTAATATAAATATTATTACTAAGAATTTTTATCGCACTAATTCCATTACCCAATACCCACCCACCAACTCATTTCGGTATCGAGGAAATTGCCTAAAAAAACCTACTTCGGCATTCCACTGGTAAAGGATTTTAATGACTATACAATTCACTGTAACATAAAATAATACTTTTTTCATATAATTTATATTATACGTAATAGATATAGGTACCTACTTTGATATAATTTATTTATTTCATTCATTTTAGATAGGAATTATATAATTTTTTTTTAAAAAAATTAAATACAAAATCAAACAGTAAAAAAGTATACAGATATTTTTTCTGGTGTGCTACAATCACTATTAGAAAGTATAGTTGAAATATTAAAGTTATTAAAACATTAATTTTTCTATATAATAGTCAAAAACAGTGACATTTTTCAAAAGTACATTTAAAACAAGTGACAGTAAATTGTTAAAAACCGTAAACTATGACGTCTGAATATGATTTTCAAGTCCGAGAATTTCGTCAAATAAAACAAAACATTCCACTTAAATTTTGTTATAAAGACAATATGATGTACAAATCCCGTAATACATCATTATTTTGTTTAAAATCATTTCAAAAGTAAATATATATTTTATAATTATAATCTCAAATAGTTTGTTTTTCAGTGCAAATAATTTTATAATTATGAAAAAAATATATGTATATATTTATTGAAAATCGATTGGACACAGTTCTAGTCATTTCTTTTAGCTTTCATACATATATAAATTAACAAATAAAAGCAATGAAAAAAAAAACTTTGTACAGCATTTAAGTTAATACTATAAATATTGTAATTTAAATGTAAAGACTTAACTCAATGAATATAAGAATATATATTATAATAGTATCACATTCATTATTTCATTAATCATTATTAGTACAGTTATTACTATTATGATTTACGTTTCCTTATAATTAACAAGGTAAATATAAGCTCTATTTCATGTATTTGTAGTTTGTACTATAACAATGTAAGTATAGTCATATGACTTTTCAGTATTCAGTTCAAGTTTTAAGTTAAGTATATAATATGAAGTCCAAAATAAAAAATAACTTAAAATTTTAGTATAATATATTTATAGTTGAAAGAATCTATAATACCTGTAATATTAATCATAATTACAGACTGTATCATTATGCCGATAATAATTAATTATTTAATAATGAATAATTTAAATTAAATAAATATATAATCAAAATATCTTTAAACTTAATTAAATGCAATCAATCGTTATTTATTTTTTATTTTAGAAATCATCTGAATTTATACTCTTCGACACAATCTATCATACAACCAATTATATGTGTTCTATATTTTTAAATTAAATAACATTTAACAGATATTGCTTATTTTATTTTATTAGTAAATTAAACCATAAACAATATTTATCAAATAATTTACTGTTCATTAATTCATTAATAATTGCTACCATCAATATAAAATTACTGATATATGGAATAGTATGATGTATAAAGTGTAGTAAATAATCCAGAAATAAAATAGATTTAAAAAATGAATAACCATTAATAATAAGTATAACGAAATTCAATGGATATAGAAAAAAAGATAATGTTTAATTAATTAAATAAATACAATATAAATTATATGTAGGTCAACTAAAGGAGAAATATAATGTGAGAATACAATATAAGGAATAATAAAAATCAGGAAACATATAAATCTCTTGCAATAGCAGAACGTGTCTTAAGAAACTATTCATAATATGAACACAATAAAATACAGATTAAAACAAGTCATAAATAAGCGAAAGTCAAATATAAAAAAGCAATATAAATGTCAAAAAATTAAAACGATCTGTTAAATTGAGATTTAAGTATTTCATAAAAATCATTAAAATATATATATATATATATATTTAAGAATGAGAGAAGGCATCGTAAGGAAAAATAATTTATAAATTATTAACTCGTTGATCAATGATATTATATTCTCTAAAAAAAGAAGTGCACATGCAGAAACCACGTTACAGTCTGCAGTGTTTGCAAACCACACCGATGACCACATTGTACTAAAACTGTGACTTGTGTATTTGCTAAAACAATATTATGTGTTTTTAAAAAAGTATTATGTATCTATATTTTATAAGTTACAAATATACAAATAGTCTATGTATCAACATTTAAAAACGGTTTTCGAAGTTCAATATTTAAAATTGAGGTTTAAATGGTTTAATAATCATAAAATAGAAAAATCGTCTATTCGATGTAAACAAATATTAAATAAGAAAACGCATATAGTAAAGCAATCATTCCAGAGTTGAATAAAATAAAATTATTAAACATTAGATAGAACTCGGCATTCATTCAGCGGACTAACACTCTCATGTGACAAAAATTATAATAATATATATGCTTGATATCAATAAACATTCTTAAACTCTTTAACTAGATATCAATTACATTGTAAAATGATCTTGTACGAATATATACTATGTTACTATAATACAGCTACTATAACATGATCGTTGAAACAAAATAATGAATTAAAAATATTATAGTATCATTTATTTATTTTCATTCCAAAATAATACTTAAATATAATATTTTAGACTATTTCTCATTAATTTCAATCGAAAACAAAAAGTTGAGCATGATACCGTGAAACTTCCATGTATAACGAACTTCCATTAAAAAAATTATTTTTGAGAACCTAGACCTTTATTGTTAATCATGCTTTAATTCTATTAAACGAATTTCTTTATAATACAAATATTTTTTGTTCCCCACGAGACTTCATTAAATAGAAGTTTCACTGTATTATTAAACATTTAAACTGGTTATAGATATTATAATTCATTGGTTATCAGTAAGTCCCGGAACTTATTGATGATCTAAAAATATATAAAAATGCATAAAATGACATAAAAATTTTCAAAAATGACACGAAAAAAATGATATTAAAAATGTATATTTTACTGTAAAAATTGATAAATAGGTATTGTTTTGATACGAAAATTAAAATATTAAAATTATTATATTATATTATTATTTTATTATTTATTATAAAATTATTTTTATTCAACTAAATAAAACTATATATTAAAAAATACTACTTTAAAATACTACAGATTATTAAATAATCGTAGATCGAGACAACAACAAAAAAAAAAAATAATAATGAACGTTGATAATCGACAAGCTAATGGAAACTGCATGTGTTACATTAAAATATAACTTTCAACAAGAAAAATGCAAATATGTGTAAAAAAAAAGTACAAAAAGAATAAAATGCACCAAAAATATTAAAAAATGACCGTAAAGCATAACATTTCCTAAAAATGCGAAAAATGCGAAATAAAAATTGTGCCATTAAATTCTATACTTCATGAATCACATTTCTGTATGGACGAGCATAAAATGTGAGCATTAGAAAAAAAGATGCAAATGCATCAAGTTCTGACCCCTAGTTATCAGTTTATCACTATAAATGTAGAATAATTAATTGATCAAACTTTCGGACTTATATGTGTCAACACAAAATGGATAAGTAGAGTATAATACCACGAGATGATGACATTTTTAAATGTTGGTGCATTATAATATATTTAAAACATCTGTGCGGGCTTAGCTTATGGCTGTATCTCTAAAGTCAACACGAGCTGCACGACTACACGCATTGGTTGAATTTATAATGCATTTTGGATTTATGTTTTCATCATATATTTTCCCCTGCTGACTATATTTAATAGGTCAATTGTAAAAAAAATAATAATAATAATTCTCTTTCCGAATGTAATGTCTATAATATTCCATCAAAGACAATAGTGAAACACGTTGAATACTAATGTTGTCTATTTTGAATATATCATTATAGAATCGTGATTATTAATTGAGATGATGACGGCTGTTGTTATTTTGTTATTCTAAGCGTAAGACATGAACGCATATTAAACTTTTATTATCATACGTTTTGTATTAACCGTCGAATTATTTTTCGAAAAAAATCCAATTAAGTAATATACCTGTGAATTTAATGGAATTTAAACGGTCAATATTCTTTTAATAGATACATCTACTTACCATTAAAAATCGAATTAATACCAATACCTACGAGATTTTTTCGTACATTTGTTCACGGACTATTAAAATAGTATAAAATAGTCGTTACTAAAGTGGACATGTATATGTAAGTATAAGTATACATTTTATAACCACGTTTATTTAAAAATACCTTATTTATTATTATTATTATTTTTTTTTTTTTTGATCATGAATAATTTATAAATATTTTCCTTGATAACAGTACATACGTTTTGAAGTCAAACACGATACACGTTTGTATACGAATGCGTGTACTAAGAAAAATTCCAATATCGGTTGCATACTTGCATGTGATATATGTATAACAAACATTTTTTAAATTTCAGTCTTTGAGTTTTAAGGCATTTCAAGTGAATAAATCACACGAATTCTTCCAAGAGTTGAAAACAAAAAAAAATGTTAGATCAAAATGTGGTAGTTTATCGTATATTTTATTTACTAATGTTTAGGTACTATTTTTGAATATAATTACGATAAAAATATTTAATGAGAGAGTAGAAACAAAAAAATTAATTTAAAAAATACGATTTTATCCACTAATAATGTTTTAAAAATTAAAAAAAAAACCATTAAAAATATTGTTTTCGTGTTAAATAGTGTTTAATAAAAATCCTTATGTATTATATTTAACAAGTATCGTAATACTTGGAATTATCACAATTTATCTAAGTCGTAAATGAAATGACCTATTTATGTATACACGTGTAATTTATTTCAATTTGTATAAGTAACGAAAATTTCGTATGTTTGACTGTTATAATATAGTCGATGACGTTTTAGTCTGGTATGTAAATATAAAAAAATAAAATAATCAGTAAAATAATTAAAATAACATGACAAATTATAAGATAAACAATATCAATTTTTTTTATTATTTTTTAGTGTGATAGTTTATGATAAATTGTTATCAAATGTTATGCATTCTGAAAACTGTATGAACAATGTACTTAAAATATAAAAAAATATTTTAAAATCTCAAAAACATAAAAAAGTTAAAAAAAATGTTAAATAAATGTTTATATTATATTTTATGATGAGACAAGTATTAATGTTTGAAAAGCAATGTTTTAAGAAAAAATTAAAGTTCCATTTAAATTCATGCCTTAATAAAATGCTATAGAAACCATAAACATTTTGAAAATTAAAAGATAAACTACACTACACTTAGTCCTATACAGCAAATGCAACAATGTTGTTTGTGTATTATAGAAAATACTTGAAATTTACTGTTCTCTAAAATAACATCTCGTTATAGTAAAATCAATAAATAGTCTTATTGTTGATGTTCAGAATCTAGAGTTCAAACATGCGCAATTGGTGACAAACATCAATCAGATTGCTTTTGTAGTGATGTCATTTCCAATTTTACAAAACACTATAAGGCTAATTTTCGCTTCCATCAAAGGACTAAACACGTTCGTCTGCTATATTATGTAAACACAACACATTTTGAAACCGGATTATTAGCTACATTTTAAAGCGTAAATGTTTACGGAAGACATCTTTAAATATTCATTTGGTCTCAAACAGACCCTTTGTTGTATTTACAACTTAAATTATTATAAATAGACTAACGACACACCCAAACAACAGTTGTTCACCATCAATATGTCTGTTAATAATAATAATATATATTTCAATATAGTACATAGATGTTTACAGTTATGAAACAAATTTAAATCATTTCCAATCAAAGTCAATGGCGTAATATTATGTGTATATTAAATAACCATTCCAAAGGTTTTAAAGGATTTTTTGAATATATGCTTATAATAAATAAAATGTAATATAATCGAGTGTTAAATTATATATACACAAAAATGCGAAATTAAACAATATTACTATTTAGCAGGTAGATATTTACTATTTATAATTTATATAACCATCATAAGGAATATAAATTATAATAAAAAATGTTAATATTACAGTGATATTGTATTTTGTATCTAGCTAGAAAAAAAAAACTATAAAATGTTAATTGCATATTTGTTGATATATTGCCTATTTTGTACGCCTGTATTTGTAATTATCTCTATTTAACTTGGATTAATAAACACTATTTATTTTATCTTATTATACTCGACTAAATTTTAATTGTATAGTTTAACAAACAAAATATTAAAGCCAAAATATAATTTATCTGAAGTATATGAACACTTAAATGTTTTTCAATTTAATAATTATTAAATCTTTAAGTACCTATCACATTATTTTAATTAATAAGGTTTTTTAGCTTATAAATATTATTCACGGTCTATAAATACATTTAAATTTTATTCAATGCATTTATCATACGTTATTCTAATTATTATTTTATTTAATATATCTTTAACATTAATGTTAACGCGTTAAGTTATGCGTAATTTAGTACTAATTCTTTAACCATATTTTAGATGATAATATTTTGACTGAGGCATTATTAAAAATGTATTTTTCGTGATTAGCATACATTTCATTCATTAGACGATTAAATAAAAATGAATTCAAATTTAGATAATACTATCACGTCGTATTCGCAGAATTTGATAATAACATAGTATAATATTTCTAATAATTAAAGTTTAAAACTATATAATTATGAACAAAATTAAATTTAAAAAAATACCAAGATTGTACACAGAAATATTATATTTGATATTTAAATTTATATTATAATAATTGATCGATAATTATTATTGCATGCAATAAAATATTATTTTTAACTTACAACGTACAAACATATATACGATATTTTTAAATCGTTGGTACAATACTTTTAAAAAAAAATTCAAAATCACATAAAAAGTTTAATGAAAAATAAATACAATATAAACTAATGCGTAATTTTATTCTGTTTAGTATCTAAATAAAATATGTCAACAATAATTATAGTTTATACACATCGAGTAATTAGTGTATAATTTAAAAAAAAAAATAAAAACTGTTAGGTAATTGAAGTAAATCTATTAAAGTTTTAAGAAATATTTTCAATAAGAAAATTTGTGATTTTGTCAATAGAATAAGAATAGGAAATCATTCAAAAAATAATAAATATTTTACAGAGTAACACCGCTGATTTATATTTAACATTTACACATCGTCTGCAAAACATTCATAAAATAAACATAAGTCACTTTAGCTGTGTAAACCATATCGTGCTTATTATGTGCTACTTAATACTTAGAATCATTCATGTTTATAAATTAATGTTGTACATATTTTAATATATACAATAATAGTAACACTGAGTTATGTATTATTCACGTTATATATATTATTATACTAGTTAAAAATATAGTTTTTGAAACATATATTAGTAGTTAGTAGGTACAGACTACAAAATATGGCATGTTTTTACTACGAAAATATTAACAAGACATAAACATAAATATGAATCTATAGACTATAACATAGTTATTTAATTTATTTCACCGTAATGGTCATATAGGTATACTTTACCTATTGTACCTATACTTATAAAGGTAGTCATAAAAATCGCATATAATAATTATTTTAAAATTTAAATATAAAAATATTTATGTATACAATACATGCAATTTTTCACTTCATGGAAACAATCAACGTTTTAACAAAATATTTTCTATTGTAAATATTTAATACACACATATAGGTATTATACAATATTTATATCAATAAGAACTGTTTAAGAAATGAATGTTATCGTATTTAAAATGTAAATAATATATAATATTATGATATAACATAATATCAAGCACATAAATTACGGACTTTAATCCTCAATATACTGCATCCAGTGTCGGGTATTGCGATGTATGTAATTGCTGTAATGCTAATTATGTTCAATGTTGGTATAATTTAATACGAAAAAACATTGAAGTACCTACCAAGAAAATGTCAAAATTATTACATATACTTTTGAAACGGTTATAGAAATTTTATAAAATATACTTTCGTGTAAAACAATATTATGATTTATGAAACTGTACCCCACGCGTAATGTAATTTTTGAATAGGGTCGGTAATTAAATAATGATTTTTATCTCGAAAATGATTTCAGTTGTTTTCTAAAGTATAATATATACAATTGTAGTGACTAACCGGAACGCCACGGTAAAATATACGAAAAACCACGTAAGTGGCATACGAATGCGCCTTCAATAATACAAATTATCATGGTAGTTTATAGGTAGATATTGATGTGCCTGTATTGTAAGTATTAAGTGGTACTAGGAATTTAGGGCGAACAGCGGATGTTATGAGAGATTTTAATATGTATAAGTATGAAGTACAATAGTACATATTACTATGGTACATAGTTTGAATATATTATTATTGAAAAACGCGTCTGATTAGAATTTATTTAAAAAGCATAAAAACGATTTTTTTATTATTGTTATTGTTTTGAATACCAATATTATCGTCTTATTATCGTATTATCATAATATTATATTATTGATACAGTCAGTCTCGATAACTCAAATTAAAGGAGGTAAAAATTAATTCGATTTATGTATTTTTTGAGTTACAAATATTGCATTGAGTGTATAGGAATTCCATAGGGACGAAAAAAGATTCGAAGGTTTGGATAAAAAAAAATTTATAATTTGACGCATGTGTCAATATTATAGTAGTTGACAATGTTCATACAACTCATATAAGAGCTGAAGTAGATTTTCCACAACACCTGTACCAATAAAATCCAGAAACTGGATTCCGTGTTAAATATATATCTATATGTACCATAACAATAATTATTATTCATCTTGACTATTTTAGGATAAGCCTTGGTGCACTCGACAAGTTGTTAAGATAGGTTGATGTGTTAGGTAATTTTATTTTTGTGCTTCCTATCGTCTTTAGTTAATTTGTTATAATAACTTTTTATTTTGGGTGTATATTATCAATATAATCGATAACACCGACCTTTGTACTAGACACACTAACCTAATGCAAGATGCAGTTATGATAATAAATTATAATTATTGATTGTGTACGATTAGTATAACATTTATAACATATAATAAGTGTTCGGGAGTTGAAGGAGTTGCATATTATTCGATGTCCTCTCGGTTAATAGTGGACCAAACTTTACGATGGTAGGTTGAAAAAAAAAATTCGTGAATTTTAAGGAAAAAGTGTATATTTTATGGCAAATTTTCATATTATAAATATTTAGCATATTTTATAAAAAAATTCATTTTTTCTTAATCTATATATTTTAAATAATAATTAATATTGAATATATTATAACTCAATATTATTTTTCTTAAGTATTTGCAGATGTCATCGAATATTAATTAGACGATAACGGTGCGATGTGCAAGTAATCTATATCGCGCTAATATGCCGAAATATTATCTTACTGGTTATATCGACTATCGTATGGTAAATGCGTTCATTGTTTATTCGTTAGTAAATTTGTTGTTGGTACCTATACAATTGAAATTTTACAGTATTTTTTTTTTTTTAAATATGATTAAGTTTAAAAATATTTCAAAACGCCAACTAAAGTTTTCAGTCATATTTTAAATATTACCTGTACATTTATTTTCCATTTGTTTTTGTACACATTACAAACAATATTAGACGGATTATTTTGCATATTTAGTATTTTTTCATGCGCATATTTTACAATTTTTTAATGCATGCATGTTTTGCCGATTTTAGCTCTCACAAATCGCTACTTATAATGCTCCTACATTTGAGGTTTTTGGCCTCTTTTAAAGCATAATAATAATAATAATAACGTTGTAGCAGTAGTACAAACTACACAATACGTACACATACAATATGTATATGATGTACAGTATACATAGATTCAACAGGTTGTATGTTGTGCTCTGTAACACCGCGCGTATTCGGCGATCATCTCATCATCACTCTCGTCCTAGTCGTCGATACGATATTATTGCGATTCGACACGAAGCCACAGGAACAATGCATTGATTATAGGTATATAGCCGCCGCTTTCATTGGAACGCTATTGTCTATAGCAGATCTAACGCACCATAATACGGCTAAATAATAATAATAATAATAATAATAAGACAATTTACTAATTAGTAATTATACTAAATATAATAATATCGATGCGAGTTCCGACTGGAATTCTGCCACGTTGCAACTACACACTACATTATAATAATGCAGTAGAATAATATTATTATCGCATACCTATATATATGTACAGAGCCGCTATACGCATTATGCTAAATATCCATGCACAGCATACAGGGTGTGCGTGGCGATCGAACCATACGGCAGTTCGTTTATACATACGTATAATAATTATATTGCACGCACGTATCTATAAATAATATTATTCCGCGATGCGAACGGAAACCTTCGAAGTCTAATTCCGTACGATATGTGCACCACGGTCCCGAGTCTAGGCCGACGTGCTTTCGTGCGTGCTATATGGACATAAATATGATATAATATTAATTATTTATGGTTCGTTGTATCGATTCCGATGAAAACGTGTCGATCTCGAGCGCACAAAAAAAACGCGATTCGGCATCGGGGAAACCAAATATAATATTATCGCATATTATACCCATATTAGTATATTATATTATATTACGTCGACGGGTATGGATCCAATGCATAATATAACGACCGAGTTCGATCCGTCTGTTGCGGGATGTCGGTTGAGATATAGTCAACGGAGGTGGTCAACTCGCGAGAGTATGAATATACTATACATGGCTTCACAACGATTTTTATTTATTTATATTTTTACGTTCTACGTCCTTTGTACGATCTACCTACAGTCATCTTATCATTATACACCACAATAATTACGCAGTATAATAACGAGCCAAGGGCGTATTTCTGAGGGGGGCGATGGGGCGATCGCCCCCCCCCCAGAGCCTCTGTTTTTATTTCTATTTAATAGTACCTACTTTAATATTTTCGTAATTATATGTAATTATGATACAAAAAGTTTTTTTTTAAATTGTATCAATAAGTCGCCCCCCTTGAAAATAGGGCCAGAGACGCCCTTGTAACGAGCTTCGACTTATATTTTTCAATCAACAAATTTACATTTTTTTTCTCTGTGTTGTTCTCTAACAAACAACTGACATCAACTCTTTCGATAGAAAAATTCAGTCTTGTTGCAGTATACAATGAGTATATACACATTCTATTTTTTGGCCTCATCGTCAAACATTTTTCGTACGACTATTATTATAAAATATTATCCAATACATATTTGGGGGTGCTATGAAAGGGGAGTTTACCAATTGCGCTTAAAGTTACCTTTTCATATATCAATTGCGCTCTAAACATTTTAGGGTCGATGTACCAAATGCGCTCAATATATTTTACAATACCTAAGGAAAACTTATTAGTTAGTTAATAACCGATTTTTTTGCGAGTTAAAAGTAAAAGTCTTCCAAGTCGGTGAAACGTATAGGCTTTATACAGTTAAGTTAATGAAAACTAAAATAAAATAACATTAATAATAATAAGAGAATAGGTGGTTAAATCATAAATATATAATAATAATAATAGTTTAAGCTGGTAATCATGATGTTTGTATTTTGCATGCTTTTTAAATGTTTCACCACGAGGTATAATAATAATTAATAACATTATGATTTAAAAAAAGTATAATACAAATAAATCAATAGGTACACTATAATCGGTCACAAGTTTGCAATTACGTTAAAATAATGAATTCGGTCACAACGAGGTATAATAATAACATTATGATTTAAAAAAAGTATAATACAAATAAATGAATAGGTACACTATAACCAGTCACAAGTTTACAATTATTTTAAAATAATGAATTTGGTCACCACGAGGTATAATAATAATATGCTGATTTAAAAAAAAATATATATAACACAAATAAATTAATAGGTGGGTACACTAACTGGTCACAAGTTTGATTGTCAATTATTCAAAATTAAATTAATAGGTACATAATAATATTATAATTCACATTTAAACGTTTTTACAATAATGATAACACACAATTTTTAAAAATTCGTTTCTACTAATTTCGCCAGATTTGTATTTATCGATATATAAGAATTAATTGTTAATTTTTTTTTTAAATATGCTCTATTAGAAATATATTTTTCCTGTTCTATACTATTTATTGCAATGTACGTGCTAGTCTGCGTTTCAATAATAACTTTTAAAAAGACAAAAATATTTGGATGGGGAGAATAAAAGTTTGTAGAAAATGAAGCGTGAAAAGCTTCACATACATTATAGTTGTACATTCACAGCTTATTGAATTGGACGCCCACAGTTTTGGAGGAAATGTAGAATTAGATGATATATAGTTTTCAACGAGATAATTAGTAAATTTAGTTAGATTTGAATTAATTGGTTGAATCGTCATTAGTTCTTCTACAAACACATCCTCCACTTCTTCGTGTGAAAAAAGTGATAAACCAAAAACTAAATGAAGCCATTTTCCTACTTCAGAATTAGGATTTATATACTCTGTTTGCAGTCCACAACTTTGAATATTCCTCCACCAAGCTTGTGATAAATGAAATCGACACCCTACTAAAAGTATTGAAGGCCAGACTTGTTTTACTGCAAAATGTATACCTTGTTCGAAATCGGCAACAACTGTTTTTGGATTTAAATCAATATTGAATGTTGCACATTTACTAATTAAAACTCGAAATAACTATTCATATATACTTGGTAATTTATTTGGCAGTAAAGAAAATATAAGTGGAATATAGTGCCCATTTTTCAAACTATGTATGTACGTAATAACTAATAATATTAGAACCCTTAAGTTAATTTTTTTTTAATTTTTTAAATTTGAATAATTGTAAAAAATATATATTTTATTCTAATTTTATTTTATGATAACATAAAAAACTCGTAGAAATAATTATACTTGAAATCTCATTTAATTGATTTAACAATTAATATAATAAATGTAAACATAATTATTATTTATTACTAGTTAATATTTTTAGTAAACAATCACTGCCAATTACCTATAGGTAATTCAAAGTATTCTATTCTTGTTGAATGGATAAATATAACCTACTTAATAGATAATATTATAATCCTTACATTCGCAAAAATGCGCCAAGAAGAAAAATGGACGTTGAACAAGCGCTCACTGCCGCAGGTATAGAAACGAAAGAAAAGTGGTTGTGGTACAACATACATGCAGTACAACGCCGCCGAATGTGCGCTGAGGAGAAAATTGTACGTGGAAAAAGTGCTCGATGGCATAGCAATAAAATCGAAGGAAGGCAGGTTGTGGAAGGTGAAGATGGCTCAGGAGGTGAACCGGTCCTCGGACGTGGTTCATTACATGTGTAAGTTGGCCGTGTGCGGGAAGTCCATGACCAAGGACGAGGAAAAGATGCTGGAAGCGGACACGATACAGTCGTCCAGGAGGACGCTGATGACGATCGAGCAAAAGGACGGCATCCACGATGGCCCGGGAGTATCGCTCGCACGTCGACGTTGACTTGAACTTGCTGTGCGTCAATGCGCAGGACGTGGTCAAAGTGTGGCTAGCGTCCGACTGGAGCCACAAAAAATGCATATGTAGTATTATACATTTTACCTAATAATGAAATAATAAACAAAAGTCTATAATTTGGTTAGGCAAGTTCACAGGGAACATACCCAGATGACAAGGGCGTCTCTGGCCCTATTTTCAAGGGGGGGGGCGACTTATTGATACAATTTAAAAAAAAAACTTTTTGTATCATAATTACATATAATTACGAAAATATTAAAGTAGGTACTATTAAATAGAAATAAAAACAGAGGCTCTGGGGGGGGGCGATGGGGCGATCGCCCCCCCCCCCCCAGAAATACGCCCTTGCCAGATGATACAATGTGTCGGCTATCTTCAGGCAAGACATGGAAATCTGTTCATGCTAAAACAACATATGAACTAAATAAAGTTAAACATTTACTTACATACATGCAATTGTCACTGAATATTTAAGACTTTTTATTTGACTTTCATTATTAATAGTGCAAATATTCCTTTAAACGAATTAACAATTCTCTTTTTTGAAAACGATGAAAATATATGTAATAACTTAAATATTAGTCATACAATTCTAAGAATACAAAGTATACCTATTATATATTTAGGTGTTACCATGGTTAAATATATAATATATTTCAACCATGATGGGTGTTATTTTCAATAATCATTTGAGGTTAAATCTACGTATAAATTATTTAATAAATCGCCCGCGCATATCAGTTCATAATTTTTATAAACTGCGTTTCATTTTACCACAATACCGCATGAGAATTGTATCTATATTTGTCTTTTTATCAGGCAGTGTTCCAATAAGACATTAGGATCTGGGGTAGCACACTTGAAAATGTAATCAAACCATTTCAGTTAAGTACAACAAAATAAAATAATAAGAATTTGTCTGGGTAAACATAGCTTTGTGGGGTCAACATTACTCAACTAAGTACAATAAATTAAAAGTGTTATACCATTTAAATTAACTTACAAAAAGTTTGCCATATTATGGGAAGTTAGATAAATGTTTTTATTTGTTCATTTATTTTATATCTTATTTTTATTCTCCACACTGTTATTATTTATCATGTTTTTATATTTCTATATTAGATGGTATTTTTTGAACCATGTATTGTAAAAAGTTGGTAAAAATATTTAGAACAAAATTCAAATGTTCCATCGACAAATATTTTGTCACAACTACATAAAAATTCTAAGTTTGATTTGGTGGAAAAACATATTATATTCAACATTTGTCGTTTATAAGCAATAAATTCTCACCCTCGTATGTATTTGTATCCAAATTATTTAAAGCTGTATGCACTTCGGTTACATTTTTCGGTAAAGGTGGTAGCGTTTTTCTACGAGTACGATAAACGCTTCGTCGTATAGAATGCACATCGTTTAATGTTAAATCTAACGCACTTCATTGCACTTCATTCCGAATTAGTTTTAGTGGTCGTGTTGTAACTTGGTCTGTTGCTTTTATTTTTAGTGAATTAGCAACAATTTATCTATTAATATTTGAACTCCCTTCGTGGTTATGATCAAAATTCGATTTTAAAAGCACCGTTTCACTCACATCACATAAAAAATTCGAAATACACGATTTAATTGTACATCTCTATTTTATTCCATTTTTTGAAATAGTACATTTTCGGAACTTAAACTCGTCAAGAACTAATAACGGTTTACCTTTTTCACTAAAAGCTTTTGTAAAACGATCCATATTGTAACGTCAAACAACTAAAACGTATACTAAACGATTAACAAGACATAAGTATTGGGTACCTATCAATATGATTTATATTTATAATGGGTATCATCAATGTGTTCTTCTATTTACAGTATATTGTGTGCAACGAAACAATGAGGCTGATAAAATATATCCGATGATAATGAAAACTTGTTTTCGTCCATCACTCAAATGCGTACTTCCGTAATCAAAATATGTGCGGAATAATAATAACGTTTCATAAAATTCCCTATATTAATATATATAATATTACACTGTTAAAAAGTATATTAAAACATAAGACATAAAGTAATAAGATTTTGAGTTTATGGTAATCATAATATTAGATTCTGAACGGAGTGAAGAATGTATTGATTTTACAATGATGTGTGTTTTTTTTTAATTTTTTTATTTTTGTGTCTGTCACCACGTTTTGGAGCAGTAAAAGTGCTCCGATTTTAAAAAGTGGACCCTGTTTCGGATAGGAAAGTGAATGTAGTTTGTACTTTGGGGGGTCAAAAGTAAAAAATTTTCACAATAGTTTTCAAAAGCGCCGGGAAAAACCAAAAAAAAATGACGGAAAAACGGGAATTTTTACGCAAAACCAGTTTTTGACCAAATCGATTTTTTTTTATGGTTGTAATTCAAAAACTAATCACTGAAAATACTTGAAATTTTCACTAAATGTTAATGTCAGTGGTATCCGTATATAGTTAAATTTTCAAAAAATTTTGACTTTTTTTGAGTTATTTATAGACCACTGAAATTTTCAATTTTTCTGAAAAAATATTTTTAAAGTGTCGATAAAAAATTTTTGGATGACCAAAAAGTTTTGAAAATTTAATACAAGGTTCCTTATGAGTTGTTTTTAATGTAGCTAAAAAAAATTAAAAATCGTTAGTCACAATTTTTTTTTATAAGCGTTTATAGTTCAAATTTTTACGAAATCTGTCGAAAACGCGAAAATTTGCAAGTAATTTTGAAGTTGAAAAATCATAAAATTTTTTTCTTTTATAACTAAGTTTTGAAAATTTGGTACAAGGTTCTCCATAAATTTTTCTTCAAATATCTGTAAAAAAAACTTTACCGGATTCAGACAAAAAATTTTTATGAGTGTTTGAATTTTAAATTTTTATGAAATTACGTAACGATAACGATTTATCCTCAAACGATTTTAAATATTTGTTATTATTCAAAAAGTATAAGTCGTAGATACTTGAAAATTTTACCAGTTATTAAGATTCGCGTTTTCTTTACGTGATTTAAATTTCAAAATATTTTGACTTTTTTTGAGCTATTTATAGACAACTGAAATTTTCAATTTTTCTGAAAAAATATTTTTGAAGTGTCGATAAAATTTTTTTGGCCCTATCAAAATACTTGTAAATTTTATACAAAGTTCCTCATATGTTATATTCTTATAGTGATTAAAAAATTATAAGAATACATAGGCACAATTTTTTTTTATTAGCATTTGAAGTTCAAATTTTGACAAAAATTCGTCAAAATCATGAATATTTGCAAATTATTTTGTAGTTCAAAATTCATAAAATTGTTTGTATTTATATCTAACGTTAAAAAATTCAACACTAAGTTTTCCATAAGTTTTGCTTCAAAAAGCTATAAAGAAAATTTTAAGAGTCATTATAGGAAAAATGTTTTAAGCGTTTGAGTTTTAAATTTTTATGAAATCGGAATATTTGTTTCAAAATAGAATATATGACAATATTTAATTATAATATATTATAGACTGACAAATCATCTCCGTTCAGAATCGTTTTTCGTATACAATGATACTTATCATTGCATTCAAATTTTATCTACCCTAGTCCGAGGTCCACCCTACCCCCTAATGTACAGCAGAGCGGTACCCACTTGCCGACTTATTTGTATTTTGCATGTTTTAACAATAATAATAATTTTTCAAATAATAATTTGAGCATGGCAATTTAGAATAATATAATTAATTTAAATTCAAGCGCAATTGGTATGTACTATATTGACCGTAAAATATAAAGAGCGCAATTGGTACACTAACCGTAAAATATATGCAGCGCAATTGGTATATTGACCCTAGTATAAAAATTTTGTTTTAGGCGCAATTGGCCCATGCCCCTATGAAAGTAGGTATTATGGAGGTTTAGACCCCTACCCCATTTGCAGTGTTTATGACGATAGCCGTACAAAAGGGCGTAGCCCGTTTCGCCCAAAAATGACCGTCCCCGTTTCGCCCGGGTACCCGTTTCGCCCAAATTTTGTTTTTATACGATTCCCGTTTCGCCCAGAGTAGTTTAGACCAATTTAAAATTAAGTTGGCAATAGTTCAGTCAAATATTATATTTTAGGGAACGTTATAAAACTTTTAGTAATAAAATTACGGTAATTGAGTTAAGAAAATAAAGCCAAAAGAAATATCGTTTATAAATGATAATATATAAAATTGATAGCAGATAACACATAAGAAATCCAGTCGTTATCGCATTGAAATCGATCAAAATCTATAAAGCGCACCGAAAACAATGATGCCTGCGAATTTATGGATGCACTACATCATCACCGTAGCTTATCTTATCTAATATTAAAGGTACCTAACCATAAAACAAATAACATACCTACTTACAACTTATAAAAGTAATGAACAAAAAAAGATTATAAGCTTTGATCGTAGTGCGTATATGTGACATCGACGTGTAAACATATCACGAATTTTATTAAAATGGCTGTGTTTTTAAAATGTAAAAGAGACAAAGATATGGTAATGTTTAATAATTATAAGTACAATTTCGGTTCAAATAACGTAAATACATGTGAGGTTCGTTGGCGTTGTGTAAAACGTTCGTGTTCTGCCACTTTATATACCTTTGGTTCTAAAGTTGTAAATGAAGAAAATATTTTATTATCAGATCAAGATCGCCACAATCATATGCCATGCAATGATTCAGATATAAACCGGCAAATGGTGAGTACAATTTGTAAACGAAAAGCTTCGGAAGAACTTTTTATACAACCAAAAAAAATTATTTTAAAAGAATTAGCACAGACCTCTCAACTTGCTGATGGCCTAACATCAAACGATTTTAATACAATTAGAAAAGTAATTTATAGAAGTAGGCGTAAAGTTCTTCCTGTGTTGCCAAGTAATATAATCGAAGCACACATGGCTTTAAATACATCTGAAATTGTAACCTCAAAAAACGAACCATTTGTTTTAATAAATAATCAAGAAAAAAATGTTATTATTTTTTCTTGTAAGACTAATTTAACATTTTTAAGTACAGTGGACACAATTTATATGGATGGAACTTTTCAATATTGTGCGCGATTTTTTACGCAAATGTTTACCATTCATGGTTTTCAAAATGGACATTATATACCGTTAATTTTTTGTCTACTTCCCGATAAAAAGTATGAAACATACTTCTATACGCTTAACGCAATTATTGATAAATGTAAAGAAATTAATTTAAAATTTTCACCTAAATATATAACTATTGACTTTGAACTGGCTATACACTCAGCTGTTAATGAAATATGGCCTCTGTCAAAGAGGGTTGGATGTCGCTTTCATCTAACACAGGCGTGGTATAGAAATATTCAGCAGCATGGTTTAGTAACAGAATATAAAACAAATTCGGACATTGGCAAATGGATTAAATACACTTTTGGTTTATTATATTTGGACCCCGAAGAAGTGTCTGATTGTTTTGTAGAAGATTTGATGCCAGAATGCCCAACTGATGAAAGAGTCACCAAATATTGTGATTAATTAGTAAACAATTATATTTCTGAGGATAGTACATTTCCTCCTTCTTTATGGGCATGTAATTCAGCGAGTATTCTGCTTACGACGAATGCGTGCGAGTCGTTTCATTCGTTCTTCAATGACCATTTTTATTCTAATTCTCCATCTATATTAAGCTGGTTAAATGTTGTGAAAAATTTCGTCCAAACTGATACGTATATAAAAATCAATAGCGTTAAAATACCAAAGACATCAAAAGATGCAAACATAATTAAAAAGAAAGTACACAATCAAAAACAAATAACGAGGTACCAATCAAATGATATTACTCGTTATGAATTCATAAAAAATATGTGTAATAATTTTAAAAATAAAGTGTAGGTATTCATAAATATATATTTTGAACGATTAAAATCGATTTTACGAGTATTATACGAGTATATGTAAATTTTTATTATGACTTAAATTTGATTTTTTAATGATAAGTGTTTATACATGTTGTGGACTAAATTTTAAATTTTAAATTTTAAAATTTTAAAATTTTTTTGGAAAACAAAGAGTATCGCCTCCTCGTGGTGTTTTCTGGATAACGCTAAATGATACTCAAATATTATAATCATTGCCAACTTAATTTTAAATTGATCTAAACTGCTCTGGGCGAAACGGGAATCGTATAAAAACAAAATTTGGGCGAAACGGGTACCCGGGCGAAACGGGGACGGTCATTTTTGGGCGAAACGGGTCCCGCCCGTACAAAAGGCCTATAGGTCGTCGAATCGTACATTTATACGACAAATACGCGCAAATTCGGTGCGTCTCATTTGTACAAAATATACATATACGAGTAAACTCGTATTATATATAATTATATGCGCGTGACGTGACGAATCGCAGAAATGTCGTTGCCGACTCGCGGGAGGTATTTTTATACTTCTTTCCAAACGTATACTGCAGATAATATCATATTTTTGTTCATATTTTCGTCACGGTCAAAGCGTTAACGGGTTTTCTTTTCAATCGCTTTTGGCCGTTGTTGACGACGCGCGACGACCGTTCGGAAATTTACCCGAAAAACAATAAATACCTATATCATGCATATACTTCTAGCGTATATGTATGTACACGACGTGTAAAATCATAAGAAGGTAAAACGATAATAAAATACGGCTATAAATACGTACCCATATAATATATTATGTGCGGGAGAAGGGGTGTGGGTGGTCGACTTCGGGTCTGCGGTCAATATACAGGGGTGTACGTATAAGATCCGTGTATATACTGCATGCGGCTCTTTGAACGGCGGTCTCCGCGGGGTGTGTACCTACCCATGTATAATATTACGTCACAATGTCACATATATACATATAGGTACATACGTATACGTATTACGAGCTCGTACAGTGACGGTGGGTCTGCAGACGTGTACAAACACGCGGGGGTAGGCGGAGGTCACGCGTTTATTGCGCGCCCCGTCCAAAGGTGTAAAACCTCGCGAGAGGGTCGTAAAAAGATCCGCGGACGAGGTATACATATAGGGAAAAAATAGTATATAATATAATATGTTACGGCTATATACCCCACGTCGATACGTATAGGTACGCGCTCGCGATTGTAACTACGCGTACAATGTATAATAGAATCGTGTGCCTGCGGCGAATCGTAATAATAAATATTTTACGTGTGACTTTGAGCCGCGCCGGGGAGTCTGGCACTGCAGCAGCCATGCACGGCCTGCCCGCAGCGATAATCGTCCTCCGGCCCGCGGACCGACCTTTTTGTTCGTATACACAATGTTACTTTTGCGGGCACGCCGCTTCTTCACGATTCCAGTCGGAAAACTGCGTTGGACATGTTCGGCCGGCACATCGACAACTGTATATATATCATTATATATTATATACGACGCGCATAATATTAGGACGGCTAAGGGACCACACGTGCGCGCGCGAGTTGTCGCGTATAAGCGGGTCGAAGAAATTCGGTGACAAAATATTATTATTGCCGGTGTCGTACCCCGCGGTAACATAAATAATGATGTATATGTACGAATAGCTTATCGGTGTGCGAGATAACTGAACGAGAGAGAGAGAGAGAGAAAGACGTTAGCAAAGCGTATATATAAATCCGTACGTCCATGTGTATTATATCACCGCGAATCGGAAGGTCTGAGTCGTCGTCGGTTCGTTCTACGATTTGGGTTCCACGCACCTGCCGAGTGAGGTCGATCGCATTAATTGATCGCAAGCCCGTTCGCGTATTGTGTTGGTGCGACGAAAATGCGTACACTGTACCTATACATATATATATACACCGGCTACTTCCCCTCAAGGCCTAAAGAATATCATCTATTTTTCTCACACCTGCTAACCCCAATCGCTTTGGGCACGTCCAAGGTTTGATGATTTAAATTTAAATCACTGCAAGTATATTACGGCAGAATACGCCATTTTGTATTGTGCTTCGCTACGGACGTTTGATATCGGTCAAGTCCGATATCGGACTTGTATAGGTGAACACAGAATACATGATTCATTGCTGTTTCCATCACAATATATTTGAAAACTTTCGACGAGTATTTGAACCGTACATATAATGAGTACGGAAAAGTACAGAAATGCAATATCATACATCGATGCGCGCGTTGTATATACCGACTATACAATATATTGATGATCGTTTTATTGTGATTTCTAAATTTTTATTTTTTATTTAAAATACTCAAGAATGATTGCATGCAACTACACGACTGTGGGCCACGGACTTAGGCTTTTTTCTTGTTACTCGCTGGTGTTGGAAAATTTGAAGTGGATACCTTCTACTATATCTCACTGTGTTAATGGCATGCCTAGGTGTTTTGAAGGGTGTGTGGGAATATGCATTTTTGGCTATTCTAGAGCCACATAATTATAATTTATAACAGAAAAATAAAATAAAAATTGCATTCTTGCATTTATCTGCAGGTGTTATGGTTAATTATTATAATAATATATCATGTTTTTTATGTAAGAGGAATATTTAAACATGCATATTATTATAATAACATCTTGAAGTAAATCACTCCGTGATAAAATAGTAATATGATTTCATTATATTTTATCACAAAAACATCATATAATTAAAAAAAAAATTCAATAATTTATATTATGAAACACAGAAAAACACACCGAAAAAAATGTTGAAAACACAAATTTTTATTTTAACAATATAAAATACAATTTTTTCTATGTCGATGAAAAATCAATTAACAAAACCGATTTAAAGGGCGAGGTAATGTAACACATCGTTTATACATTTTATCGACAATAATTGAAAATTTCTCTGTCTATAAATACATTTTAGTGAATATTAAGTTTATTTGTTTTTGAATTACAATAAAATATCAAAACACGATTTTAAAGAAATTTTTTTTTTTTGTAGATGAATAATAAATATTAAATGTCGTAAACATATTAGATAACTTCAGACACTCTTAAAAGGTTAACACGAAATTTCGATAAACTTTTTATTTATCAATTTATTATAGGTAAAATATTAAAGCGTTTATGAATTATTTTAAGCTCCCAAAGTACCGATATATGATAGCGAAGTACACTAACAATTAATTTGATTACTCGACATAATATAATTGTATTTACAATATCACGGGTCGCCCAGTGTGCGCCGCACTGCTGCCGGTTAGGCAATTTAACTGTCAGTTCACAATTTTGCTTGTTATACTCCATTACTAAATAGGCTTAGGCAATCTAACTGACTAGTCACCCATCAAAGGAAACGGTGACAATGACGACTACGAGAAATGATAGGAGAAAACTCCTATAAATGATAGGAGTTGAAATTAAATTAAAACGATAAGTTAATTCACTCAATTTTTTTCCAAATTAACTTTTAAATTAATAAATTACTTTTTTTAAGATTCACGTGTTAACTTCAAGTTAATTTTATTCAAAAATATCTAAATTAAGTTAATTTTCGTCCAAAGAAGAATGCAAATTTCTGAATGAGATTTTTAGAAAAGTAGGTTTTTTGATAGATAGTCAATATTTTGATGTACCATTTTGAATTTCCCCAGTAATTTTCTTGTGCGTAAAGAAAAACTATCTAATAAACATTATTATGTGTCTGGATTTTTTATTTTGCAAATTAAAAAATTTTAACTTTAAACAAAGTTAACGAAAAAAATATGTATAAATATATAACTTTTAACTTAACTTAACTTTATTATTTTTAAAAAACTTAACTTAACGAGTTAAAAATATCGTTAACTTGCCCAACCTTGTGATTTTTCATATTGAATTTGTAGATATTACCTATTTATTCATACTGTATTACGATAAGGTTGTATTAACTCGAAAGGTAATAATAAGATAATAATGGTGTAAATAAATATTATTGTAATAATTAAGTATATTCAATATTTTTAACAAAAAAAAAAAGTTTTTAATGATTTATAAGAACATTAACAATTTAATGTTTTATCATTATTATGTATTGAAATATTATAATTCATAATATTCGCTAAACAATGTATAGGTACAGGTATTATAACTAGCACAAAGTATCCCAGAAAAAAAATAATTCTTAATTCAAGAAATTCGATTAAAAACTTTTAAGTCAATACTACGAACTGTGGTACGATGTGAATGAGTTAGTGGTACACTGGTGTAAATAACATAAATATATATGTATAGATTCAATACTTTGAAAATTTCATTACACATAGAAAAATATAATACCATACTTAAATATTAGTAAAAAGTTGTTAATCCTTTAGACGAATATTATTAATTTAAACTAAAGCAAAATATCTAATATCGTTATTATTTCGTCTTTCATCTCACAATTATGAATTATAAATGAAAAGGGTGGTCAAGTAAGTATCGTTCTACTGTACAGTAGATCACCATTATTCATGTGTTAAATTTGAATCCAATGATAGGTATCATTATATATGAAAAACAATTCTGAACGGAGATGATTTGTCATCCTGTAGGATATATATTTAGAGTGATTAGTTTTCCTGTTATAACAATGTAAAAAAAGTTTTTTGAAAACGGGTTTTACGTAAAAATTCTTGTTTTTCGTTTTTCCGATTTTTTTGAAAATTGTTTAATTTTAACCCGTATTATGCATCAAGTATATTCATTTTGCCATTGGAAACCACCCCAAAAGTTTGAAATTGAAGCATTATTTTGACAAGTTATGCTGTACACAGACACAAAAAAAAATTTTTGAAAAACACACATCATTGTAAAATTAATATATTCATCACTTCGTTCAGAATCTAAAAGAAAGTATTTTAACTTTATTATAATTGAAGTTTTAGTTTATATGCACTAATAATATACTATATATTATTTACTCATCTAGATAAAAACAAAAAGTCATTAATGAAAAAAAAAAATAAAAAAATGCTTAGATAAATATATAAAGTTCACATTTGTGTGTATCTTTATCTAGATAAAATAATAATAAAGATAAGTATTAATTGTTATACTGCAGGTAATCGGCGATGCAGCTTTCATTAAATTAATATATTTTACCGTGCTTGTAATTTACATACGTGAAAAAAGATTAGGTATAATGGACTTATTAGTTATTAGGAAATAACTTGTTCAAAATGCTAAAACAGTAAAACGAGCCAACCTATAAATGTAACAAACTTTGTGTACGTGTAAAATCAAAATTATTGTTAGTAGGCACCTCCTTGCAACTTTTATGATTTAACATTTATACATAATGATAGATTTTTTTATGCAGCAACTCCGGCATTATCGATAGCGGCTGTTTTATACAGTTTTTAATGTCTATTAAAAATGTTAAAAACAATAATCGTTATAACAGACAACAAAATGGAAGTTTAATGTGATATAATTCTTACAAAATAAGGTGAATTAAATTTATAAAATATCTATAGGTATAATTATAGGTATAGATTAAAATTTGTCTAAAATAATGTCCAACAATACTGCTCGGTTGTATTGAAACATTGACTATTGACGTAATGTTGACAATATAGAAAAAAAATAGCCAATAAGTATAATAATAATCAACAAACTATATTAATTTAACTAATAAATTGAACTAGACACATTTATAGTTTTATCTATTCTTTTCGTAGACTATAAAACGATGTTAAAATATGAGTAGACGTTTAAAATTGAAATATCTCAAGGAGGACTTATTGTGATGTGACGAAGCTCTCCTAAGCCAGCACTCCGTATTTAAGCCCCGCCTAATAGTTAAAACACTATTTGTTTCGACCGTAAACGTCAAGACGTTTCCGTGCAATTATATAGATGCTTTTTACAACTTAAACTAATAGCTGATACGTATTACGCACAGATAATATGTCAAAAACATTACGGCGGCGTTTACGCGTGTCAAACTACGCGATGCACGTCATGGACCACAGACGGACGTTAATTTAATAAAATATTTAAACAATAAAT
The DNA here is from genome assembly GCF_020184175.1 of Aphis gossypii. Lineage (NCBI taxonomy): Eukaryota > Metazoa > Arthropoda > Insecta > Hemiptera > Aphididae > Aphis > Aphis gossypii. Next base: position 61,695,636 of record NC_065533.1, read on the forward strand.
AACGCTCCCGAGTACCGTCCCGGATGAATATACTCGTCGTGACTTGCATGTCGCGTGTTTCGCCATTTAAGAATACTTAACAGCGCTGTCGCATAATCAGGGTCGAGATTTTATATTATTATACTTAAATACTTAAAACTTTTTACACTTAAAATATGCAAGTAAAAAAGGAAATCTTACAGTAGAAACCGGCAGAAAACCTCCAACAAAATTAACAGATAACAAAAATTAGAATCAAACACGTAATACGAAATTACAATTAACATTATTATACATAATAGTATCGCTGTGATTGTACGGCGTTGCATCAGCGTAATCGGCCTGCTTACTTAATCCATACATTTACAATTTAATTGATAATTCGATTGACAAAAATCTAATAACGCGGTTTGCTTAAATATAATTTCATAAAATAAGACCGATTTTGATTCAAAAACAGGTAAAAACGCAAAAAAGTCCAAAAACAGTACTAAAAATTAAAAAATATGCAAAAAAAAAGCAAAATAAAATTTTTAATTTGTGTTCTCTGTATCATGAAACATATTTTTAGCTTACTCTGCTATTTTTTAAGCATCTCGACATCTCATAAGAATATGCAAATTCTATAAAATCCCAACCCTGCAAATAATATAGGCCGTCGAATAAGTATTGCTTTGATAAGTATCTATCGCATCCTCCTAAGACTTAAATAATTCAATCCAAGATTATTACAACGCTATCCACCAATAAAAGCATAATTAACATGCTAACATTGTTTGTTTTAATATCGCGCTAACTGCGCCATGCTGACCAACACCGGTAAAACATGATTGAGCATAGAATATTTTAGGCGACGTTGCCACAGTATTCAAAAAAACGCTAAACCATATTTTGACTACCTAATTAATGTATTTCTTTATTCTATTATAATTCAAATGTGAATAACCACAGAAACTTGAAATGTTCGTCAAGTATTTATACGAGTATAAGCATTTTCTAAATATATATCATATATTATGATATTATGGTACAATGCTATAATTTTCAAAATATTTTAACTTTTTTTAAACTATTTGTATACTTGAAATTTTCTATTTTTTTCTTATATAAATGACAAGCAATTTATGAACGGGTGAAAATACCAGATAATTAAACACAAATTTTCTAATAAGTGATTCATTTCCCAATTCAAAAAAGTCGACAATTTATTATCACAGTATTTTTTATAAGCATTTAAATTTAGAATTTTGACAAAACTGGTAAAAATCTCGAAAATTAAAATTAATTAGTAGGTACTTAAAAATTCATAAAAAAATTTTATTTTTAACAAAGGGTTAAAAATTGAGTACAAAGTTCTTATGAAAAACTTTTCTTATAAAAAAATGTACCAGATATCCACCTATCCAGATAAAAATTTTCGAAGTTATATTATATTATCATGAATTTTACTATACGCAATAGCATTTTAATTAATTTTTAAATAATTTTCTCATAGATTATTGATTAACCTACTTCCTTAGAGTACCTTATAATATATATGAGCATTAGTAATGAACAAGGGAAATATTTTAAAATGTCATTAGATTTAGTATTTATTTCTTGATTCTTCTGAGGAAGTAAATTACCTACATCTTTTACGTGTCGTCCACAAAACGACAGTTTTATATTTTCCGACAAAATTCTATATAGGTATAATTACTTATAATGCAAATTACTGTCAATTGCCACAAAGTATTTAGGCTAAAAAATCTTTGCCAAACCTGCAGCAATTTTTAATTTTTTTTTAAATTAATTAATTAAAATATATATATGTGTTTTGTTATTCAACTTAAATTGTTATTACTATTTGTTTTTATTATTATTGTTAGTATAATAAAATTGTGCACAGATGTACAGTATTAAAGTAGGTATACCATAGTCCATAGCTATTGATTATATCAAATCGTTTTAAAAACTATAGTCTTATATATTATATTATAGATAAATATGTTGTGTAATTTATTATCTATTTTATATTAATCTTTTAAAATGATTACATTTTTTTCAATACAACAAATTGTTTTAATTTTAATAAAAAATTACTATGTTTTAGAGTTTTTATAAACTATTATTTAAACTATTAATGTTTTTGATATTATTGTTTTTACATAATTGAGAGTCATTACAGTTCAACAATAAAAAAAACTGTTCACTGTTTGTATCACTGTCATTTTTAAAATTAATACTTTTTTTAAAGACAACATACATTTTAATCATAGGCGCCCGCAGAAATTTTTCAAGGAGGGAGCAATGTTAAGATTTATATTTTGTTATAATATAATGTGTAGTAATTTATCTTAAAACATTCAATTTAAAAGATATTTTTGAAAAGCCAGAGGGGGGCAAATGCCCCAGCTTGCCCCTTTTCCGGGCGCCTATGATTTTAATTCCATGTACCAAAGCAAAATATTTTTCTGATACCAATTAAGACAATTACAAAAATGTAATCTCAGATCAGAAAATTAGTTAGTATAGTACGAGTATATGAATAATCATCTATACAATTTTTTATGAGCGTAGTTTATAGGCACATACACCGCAGAATGTTTTCATCTAAATTTTAAATACTCATAATGTCATAACTCATAACTATTTAACTACTACAGTGAAATCTCTGATTACGGACACAAGACAACCCTTAAAAGCGGCCAAGTTTAAATTGTCCATAAAAAATATACGTGGAAAAATAACCATACTGATAGTGAAGATATTTTAATTGCCCAATAATTCAAAATTAAATGTGTGTAACATATACCGAAAAATTCTTTGAAAACTATACGGGAAAAAAATGTTTAAATGTTAAATACTTTTCTGTATAATGTATTAATGTGTATTCATAATATTATAAAATATGATTTACTTTGTTGTCCGTATAAATGGTAAATTGGAAGTAGACAGACACAATAAATTGTTATACTACAGGTATAATATTATTTTATTTTAAATATTGATTGTTATAAAAATTATTAAAAAGATTTAAAAGATTAAGGTTTAATCTAATATAAACAAAACACGTGAGTATGATGTCCTCTAAAGAATGATTTTTATATACTAATTAATACTACAAATTCAGAAAATCATGATTCATGTTGGTCGAATTATTTTAATTTTTATAACATGATAAAATTATAACATTTAAACAAAAAAAAATCGTTTGATAATCATTAATCGTCATTCAATAATAAACAAACCCCTTGTAAAATCCAAAAACTGTTATGAATGTATGTTTTTAAGTCTGCTTCAAATACTAAACCGATACCCATTGCATTTCGTCGGAGTGATGTAGTGTATACCGGAGTACGAATAGTGTTCTGAAAATAGAAAGAAAAACTTTGGTATCACACAATACTTTTAAAGTGACTGAATAATATGATATCTATTAATTAAAAATAATAAGCTGGTGTCTAGTCACAGAATATAATAGAATAGACAGCTATCCATAATAAAGTCCTTTGTTGTATGAAAAATATTTCCACTGGCCTTGAAAATTTGAAATTTCTTTTTCCCGTGGTATTCTTGATATTGGATATTGGTTACAGGGGTCGCCAACTCTAGTCGATTTTTCTAGGAAATAGGTCGATCGTTATAAAAATTAATTTTACTATTATCGGTCGATCGCGTAATAAATAATTAGACTTTTTTACTTTTTCTCATGTCCTATTGGCTATTAGAATATTAGATTAGCATTACTATGAAGAAATAATATAATATTATTTTTAGGCGCTTAGACCTTTTATTTTTTTTTTTTTTTGCACGTTAAAATTAAAATGCTAAATGCAGCTCACTTGTTTGAAAAGGTTGGCGACCATTGAGTTACATTATCACGCATAACATAAACTTATATTATGCTGAATGTATTCAATGATAACATCACGTGGGTAAGTATGGATATCTATTAGCTAATTGACCGTCTATTCTGTTATGTTATATGACCTAACCTAACTGGTCTTTGATAATTGTAATTGTATTAGACACTACAGCCAGTACTTGAGTTGTTTTTATACAAACGATATAATAATGTATGTTACTAGTAATTTCAGCTTAGTAGCTTCGGTGGGAACAATTAAGACGATTGGTAGGTTTTCGATTAATACATTTGTTTTTGAGACAGCTAAACACTGTTCGTTCATATCCCAATGCGCTCCTTCCATAAATATTCCACTTATATAACAACCCTAAAATTAAAATTTATCGTTATAATTAATTTTTATTACCTACTTTATTAAAATGTTTATTTATATTATTGTAGTGATAAAGTAAACTAAAGTAAACATTTAGTGGAAGGGTTGTTATAGAACAATAAAATGTATGAACAATGAACATATATATATATTCATGGTAATTTCAATAGTGCGATATGCCTTATTTATATGGATTTTACCGTATTTGGTGAACTTTCGATATCGTCTTTATCTATATATTCAGTAACTGTTGTATATAAAGTAGAATGATCTAATGGCCATCCATTCGCTCTGCACGCCATCTGCACAATCGCTGTCAAATATGATTCAGGGACGTGAAGACCAGCTAGCCATATAACTAGAGGCTCTCCAATTGAGCTCTGTAACGTTAATGTAACGAATCATTAACTACATTTTATTATTATTTTATAGTAAAATAATAACATACCCACTCTGTATACTGTTCAGTTCTTGAAACGAAATGTTCCATCCATCCACCGAGGCTTTTACAAGTTTGTGGTGCCAGCTTCGTCCAAGCAGTTGGTATTTGTCCGTTATACAGAGATGAAGAAACGCTTTCTAAAATAGAATCCAATCCAATTTCACCCAATAGAGCCTTATGATATAATTCAAATTAATTTCTAGATTTCTCTTATTTACGCGAAATTGTATACAAATAGTACTAACTTTTCGTAGCAATGTTAATGTGACCCTAATTTTTTTTATTAGTATATTGAATCTTTCTAATTCTTGGAGCAAGACAACAGTACTGGGTGTAAAGTTTTGTTCATACATTTTTTTGACATTACTGATGACGAACAGATCAGGTAATTTTTGTAATATATCATCAGCTACAGCATCTATTAATTCTTCACGGCCCTCTCCAACGCTAGATGATTCTAAACGCAAATGCATAGGTATTTACAATATTGCATTAATTTCGATATTTGTTCTAAAAAATGAATTCGTGACTAACCAGCCTGTGGTTGTAATCTGAGTAAATTATCCCACATATTTTTTGACACTTTTGTAAAATATCCCATCTCAGCATTAAAATGCAAACCGAGTACTTCCGGTCCACAAACAATAGGTAATTCATCAATTGAGTCTATAAGTAATATTATATTATATATATGCGGCATGGCACTATGTTACACGAAGACAAACTTAAATAATCTTGTTTAAATTCAGCCGTCGGTAATTCATACTGAACATTTTTATCGTGATAGAAGTAAAATGTTTGAAATTGATCAAGTACAAATTCCCCAAAATATTTTTCCATAAACGTATTTACAATTCTCTGGTCATAACTATCAATAACACGACCACCATACATTACATTTCCAATTAAATATCTCAATGTATCCCATGGCAATGGCGCATCTATACCATCATTTAAAGTTTTATTTAAATAATTAACCAGAATTTTCACGCAAACTGAAAAGTCTGATTCGCTAAAATCATAAGCGATATTCCAACCAATTTTATCGTACTTTTTTCTCTCCTGCAATAATCAAACTTATTAATAAAAACATTTTTATAGCTTAAATTTATTTACTTGAATAACTGCGTGGAAAAATGCAAGCACATATATTAATGATTTGTATGCTGGGTGCTCACATTCATCCAATGTATCTTGTTTTAATTTAGTATAAGTGTTTCTAATATTTAATTTCAGTCCATTGGGTGGCTCAGTAACCACTAAAACATTTAATAAATTAAATATATTGAATTGAACTTTAAACTAATGTAAACTATTTACCTTTTAAAGATCTTTGTAATATTGATACAGGGAAAAAAGGAGTGGCTTCAGTAGCTAGCCATAGCCTAAAATCTGGATGAATTTTGTTTGTTCTATCCAATATCTTTTCAAGGTCATATAGAAAATTTATCAGTAAATGACAATTTTGCAACATTAACCAATGACCATCATTCATTGCTAAACTCAAAAACTTTAGTGCAATCTGAAATATTCAATTTTAGTAGAAACTTCCGATTAATAATACATTTTTAAGTATTTACTTGTTCCTGTCCTTGTCCAAGTGATAGGAATTCAAATTGATTTGATGCAATTCCACATCGACCAGCGAGTTTTACCAGATCAGGGGTTGGATCGGACCCAGGGCTTAAAATAAACAATCCCGGATTTTGCGGTTCAGTTTGGGCGTATATCACATCATAATCAATAGTTGCTGTGGTAATGTACATTTCGCTCATAACTAAGGCTATATAATTGCTAATAGCTTGATAGGTGCGATCTACTCGAAAACACCGTAATAACATGAGCTTATAAAATGGTTCGTGTAATTCAGAAAATGGATAAGGTGGGTCTGTAGATTCTGGCGTTTCTAGATCATGCCAGATTTTCCAATCCGTAGTATTATTTATTACACTCTCACTCAAATTAGGGAATATTTCTGGAAATTCTTTAGTTAATTTAACAATATCTTTCCAGTTCTGTGGTGACAACCAACTAATAGGATTTATGTATTCTGGATTTTTATCTAATGTAACATTTCCTTTGATGAAAAAATCAAGTTGAGATTTGGATACATTATCTGTGCTTATTTGAAGTTTCACTGCGATTTGAAATGAAAATAAAAGTTTATGCCTTTCAAAAATACCTAAATTCAAAAATTAAATTAATGTAATCATTATTTGTTTTTGATTTACAATGAATAATTCAAAAAATAACCTGTACAGCCGTATCTATACAAGTTTTCAGTAAAAGTATTAATAATGTTCATTAGTCTTGTATTTAATTTCTTGTGAGGCATCGCTTTTTTCAGAGACGTTTTAAACACGTTTTGGTAACTAGAAAGCGAATTCTGATACATTGCATTAATTGAACTCATATCCGACAGCACAAAGAACAATATAGCTCCTCTGGTTGCAGCTGAACGAAATTGGTTTCGAAGTACGTCGATTTTAATTGCAGTAGTAGTTGCTAACGATAATTTTTCAAGAACTTCGCTTGCTTTCAATTTCGTTTCTTCTAGTGTTTCTATAAGTTCTATGTTATCTAATATATTTCCTGACGATGTGGCCAATTCACGAAGCAGAGAATCCTCAAGATTTTTTAATAGACTTTTATTTGAGCTGATTTCCATAACCAATTCATCACTTTGTTGTTCTAAATCGGGTCTTTCATTTTTTACTACACTTCCCAATAATTGATCTTCAAGTCCCTAAGAATAATAATTATTTTAAACACTATTTATTAAATTATAGTATAAATATATATAACTTTTTGTGTGATTAAGCAATTTATAACAGTTGCTTTTGTATAAATCGATGGAGAAAAAAACGGATTTGCTATTTTTGTAGTTAGATAAATACGAAATTTTTCATCATAATCTACTTCTTTGTTACCCAAAAATACAAACTTTCGACCAGCAATATCTAAACAAATAATTAATGTATTCTCATGAACATTTGAATAATATAATCGTTATTAACTTTTTATATTTTTTTCTAAGACATTTTCAATTATTGAATCTATGTATTCCACATCTTGAAAAAGTACGGGTGTTCCATAAATAATAGCATTTTCAACGTGTTTCAAATAATCCGAATCGCTAAATGACAATGTTTTTAGACTATTTGGTTCTTCTTTTTGCTTAATCCAATTCAATGCCTGTTATTTTTTAATCCAAACTTTAATTATTAATATTTATTTAAGTACCGGCTATATTACCTGTTGCTGTGGATCCACACACAATGGAAATCTACTCGCCCTCGTAGTAAGAATACCATTTTGAATTGATAAATCATCAGATGGCAGTCCTTCTGAGTTCCACCTATAAAATAATATTTTAAAAAAAAAAAAAAATAAAAAAATAAATAAAATAAGATTATTATTATCAAATGATTACGTCGAAATCATAACTTCGTCAGTAAGTTCTACTTCAATTTTAAATGGATTAGTTATGGGTATTTTATTTTCTATTATATTTGGAAACCAATTATTGAATAACATATCAACTCGAAACTCATACGAAAATGGTGCCGTATAAGCTAAGAATGACGAACTCATTAAACAATTTCCAAAAATTTTTTTCTTATACTCTTCCAAGTCGACTAAATCGTTCTTCCATCGAGTATTCTCTGAACTTAACCCTGAAATCAATTTATCAGCTGCAATTAATCTACGTTCCATGAGATCTTTTTCTTCTTGAATAATTGCACGCTCAGTCATTGCATTTTTATACTTTTCATTCAATTTATTTAGTGTAAGCATTATGTCATTTAATTCATTATTGAGATGAACGAGCTGCTTAGTTACCTAAATGATAAATTTAAAAAAATATGGTAAACAAATGTTAATTATATGTAAATCATGGTCACAGAACCAGAAGGTTCTAATTTAGTTTTAATAATCCAATTGCTTATAGATACATAGGTCAAGTTATCAATTATCTATAATATACATATAACCAAATATACGTATTATTAAAAAAGTTCTTAAGAACGTTAAGAGAAAAATTAGGATAACAAATCTTCAAATAAATCATAATGATCTAAATAAAATTTTTTTCTTTAAAAACAGAGTTAAATTAAATAAATGACTTCAATTCCAGGGATTAAATATTATAAAAACATTACAAAATATTATGTTTGTTAACATACTTTTCCTACGTAATGTTCTAACCTCGGTTCTAACCAAGTGAAAAAAAAATACATTTACAGTTAAAATAGTCCATCATTAAAACTTTTTGATCCTTAACTGAACTTTATTTACATCACCGTTTTTTATACTTTAAGTTTGGCTTAGAACAAACAAAATTACAAAACTTGAAGTAGAATAACTTTGTTAATTTTTGGGTTTGATATTCATTGCGGAAAATGATATAACAGATTGTTTTACAATAACTAATAATTATTCTATCGGCTAATTCGATAAATTGTAATAGAACTTTTTGGTTGGTTCTGACCCTATAAAATTACAACTTTTATAAAATTTAAAGCTATTACGAACTAGTTCGTGGTCTTTTTCGAGTTCTTTCAGTTTATCTTGTTTTGGTTTAACTTCTTTAAACACAACACAGTATTTTAGAACAGCATCAACAAAACACAATAATCCATATCCTGCTTTACTGATATCTTGCATAATGGCAATTTTTTTAGATGTCTGTTTATAATAATAGTAATATGTATGTTACATCAGTCTATAATATCTTTGGTATAATACCCTAATGATCATACCTTAAGTTTTGCCCTGACTTGAGATTGAAGTTTTGGAGTAATTTCGTCTGCATTTAATCCTTTCAATGTGTTTAAAAATTTTGGATCAGACATCATTTGCTTGGAAACTTTCCAATTAACTTCTTTATAACCAAGAATTAAGGCCACGCATTCAGTCACAACTTGTACAGGTTCTGGTGGTGTTGCGAATGATCTAATTTCTGTTATATCGTTTTTATTTAAATTGTTTAACGCTTCCTTTGCAGAGATTAATGCTGGTAATGCTTGGCTTAGTATTTCTTGAGCTTCATCTTTCTCAACAGCTATTAATTTACCAGCTTCTTTACTTTCATTTGTCTTTTCTACAACGAATTCTTTTTTTATATTTGCTATTTTAGAACCTGTGTGAAAACAAAAAGAATATATGAAATATAATAATTTAATATCTAAATAAATGCTATCTCCGTTCCGTTAACCAACGTCACCATAGTAGGTAGACTTAATATTTCAACACATTTTAAGAGATCATAGAGTTTGGATGACTTATAATTTATTTTAAAACATCTGGCTATTACAGGGTTCAGCAGTAAAGACACAATGTTGTAGGTAAACATTTGTAAGTACTCGTTACTATTTTTAAAAAATAAATCATTTAAAATTAGTTTCTACATTACCTTCTGAAATTTCCTGTAAAATAATTTCACACGCTAATGTTTTCTCGGCTACAACAACTTTTTGTATTTCTAACTGTTCATTAAGTATTATTAATTGTTCTGTAGCTTCATCAATTTTTCGTAGACCAACCAATAATCTTTCACACTATATATTAAAATATTTTTAAAAATGTACAGTGAAAGTATCTACTACTAGAAGTTTATAATACTGAATACTTATAATTACTTGACGTGCAATAATAGTAGATTTTTCATCAATTAAATTTAAATATACATTTATAAAATCTAGATAATGTGTGGGAGTCAAATAATTTTTGCGTTTTAATTTTACCAAAAAATCATTAGTATAAACACTCATAGTTTTATGTGTATAAACAATATGATTAGTTATGATTGATTTGTAATCTTGGGGTATTGATTGCGCCTTAAAAGTATCAATCGTTTAGTTATAAAAAATATTTAATTTATAAGTATCACATACTTGGTTTATGAATGATTGTGCAACAGCAAGCAGAGCCTGATCTGGCCATGGAAAAATCCAATCAATATATGTTTTATTTACTAAGCCGGGAAAATTTCGACATCTTTCTCTAAGTTCATCTCCAGGTGACATAGAGAGTACTACATGAAGATTATTTGTGCATGTTTTTAAGAAATATGTCCAACCACCATCCCTGCAATCAGTATAATAATAAATAGCTACCAAGTTTATTTATATTTTCTTCATTTATGTATATTAAATTTTTCATTATTTTCTTTATTCGTATGATTAATTTACTTAGTATTCTCATAACCAGCATTACTAGCAGTTTTTCTGAGATCATTTGCTATTCCCGCTTTTTCATCTTCGGTATACAATGCTTGTACTGTTCCAACCATTAATATGTTATTGATTATTTCCAAAAAACCTTAAATAATTCATTAATTGGTTTTATTAAACTAATGTATATCAAACATAAATATATATTGTAATAATTCATTATGATTTTAGATATACATACTTTCTTCGGAAATTTGAGTCTGAGTTAAAAAAAACACTAAACGTTTATTTTCAACGCCTAACATCATAAAAAGTTTTTTTAAATCTTCTTTAAATGCAGCTTCATTGTATCCTCGGCTTATAATAATAGAAAATATTTCACATCCTAAAAAGTAAAAAGACAGATAAAAAAAAATAATAATATTGCTTAAACAAAAAAACTTTTTATCAAACATTATACCGGCAGTAAAAGCTGCTAATTTAGTCATCAATGATTTACCACTTCCACCTACACCAATGAGCATAATGTGCCCTGTATCCATTTTCAATACTCTGTGAATTCTAGTTAAATGCTCTAATGCCATGTTGAATAATACCATATCAATTTTTTGATTTTGCTCATTATATTCTGCCAAAATCTAAAATTATGATTTTACTTAGACTGTATTTTTATGATTGCTGACTTTATGTTACTTCAATAAACATTTTCAGTACAGCTTCATACGTTTGATAATCTTCATATAGCTTAATAGTGACATCTTCATTTAAAGCGTCTTTAAAATCACCAAAAATTAATGGATTTGTTAAAACTTCATCCTTTTCGTTTGGGAAAAAAATTAATAACGTTTCTTCTATTCGCATTGTTATTAATTCTTCATCCTTTGAATAGTCAAAATATATTTTCTAGTACTTAATAGATAAATACCTAAACTACCTGCTCGCTGTTAAATCTGTCACATATTACACGAGTAAATTCATTTCTCCATACTCTGACAAAACTCAAAACATTATCAAATATTATCGGGTTTGTGAAAAGCATTCCATTTATTATCCTACTCAAATCCCGAAGGTTAAATATGTAATGGAACTTATTAGGAGTGGGTGGAAGTTCTGCTAAAGTAATCTAAAAAAAAGTTATTTTAGGCTTATAAATTATATTAGTATAAATTAAATTAACCTTGTATAATCTCAAAGTCATTTCTAAGATGATCGGAACAATTTTTTTGACCTCTTCGTTAAAATTTTGCGTATGCCCCGTAAGTATTGAATTAAAAATATGATTTATTGTATCATCTGAAGGAAATGCCATGCAATAAACTGAGAACATTGAAATAAATCTTGGATCTACTTCATTTCTACCACTACCAGGTTTACCCATAGCTGCATATAAATCTTAAAAATAAAAAAAAATAATGTTTAGACAATAAACTTTACTTGGACATAACTTGGATGGAAAATTGACTTACAAATTTCAATTAATGACTTCCATATTAAATCTTTACCACGATCATACATTCCTCCTGATTCTAAAAATAATTTCAATAGTGCTATTGGTTGTTGAGTACCATATGTGTCAATTTGAGGCATATTCATATCATCCACGAAGCAAACTAGTTTTTTACCAATTGGTGGTCCATATATGTTTTTGTTTCGTTTGGCAACATTTGCTTCTAAGATCATTTGTACATCTAAAGAAGTTGTTCTAGAAGAAAAATTTAAATTTGTTTGCATCTATAAACAAATAAAATACAAATACAAATATACATGTAGTAACGTTTGATCAAGCAACAAGTACAAATTGATTAGTGTCTAGCGATCTTAAGAAGTTTTGCATTGTTGCTGTTTTTGATGTTCCTGTTTCCCCAATTAAAATCACTGGGCGTTTTACGTCAGTCATGAGATTTAGTAACCATGTGACTCGAGTAGAATCAACAGTTGGCACTAGTATTTCGTTGAATTTAATATTTGGATTATGCTCATAATTAGGTACAAGCGTGTTCCATGGTACCCAAATTTGTTTCTCAATATCCAAATAATATTCATACCAGGTTTCTTCGTGACAAGGGATGAATTCTGTTTAAATACATTTATAGTGTACTGACGTCTAATAGTATTTAGAAAAAACATTTTAATGTTTTTAATATTATGATGGTTTAAGTTAATTAATAATTTATATTTAACGTTTAATTTTTTTTTATGTTATACATTAGACATTTTGTATAAAAAAAAATTTACATAAACAAGGCACCTATATAAAATTATGTTAATAATAATTAGGTTTTTAACCTAGTTAATATTAGACATATTATAAAATTAAATCGAATTGTTTTTGTACTAGATTGTTTGTTCAAATGTTCTATATAAGCAAAGAGGAAATAACAAATTTAATTTATTTATTTATATTTTAAAATAAAAGATTTTTGAAAGAGTTTTGGAACGAAAATAACTACATCTACCGATAAATAACTCCTATTTTATAAAAAAACTAATTAAAAATATTTTATTAAATGTGTTTAGCTAACATAAAAATGTAGCTTAAACTCCACTAAAATAAATTATCAAAATATAGAATTACTAAAAAATTACTCATAAATATTATTTTTATACTTTTTGTATACATTTTAACGAAAACTGTTAGGTTATTTTAAAAAGAGCTGTAGAATAATCAAATACTTATTTCGTGTAAAATGGTATACAAAATTCTGGATTACATGTTTATTTTCCAACATTTTACATGTTTTTATTTATTTGTATATTTTAAAAATGTTATATCTGTATGGCTTGTATATTAATAATAACTAATAAGAATAGTAGTCTGTGTTGGAATATTTTATAAAGATGGACATATTTAAACAAAGAAACGATTAGATTGGTGATTCAATACACTTTTTGAGTAATTTCCTTATTTTTTATTCAGCATTTTACGACGGCCCAATATGGACCCCTTAAATCGATTTAAACCATTCATGGGGCAGATAGAGCACACCCTGCTGCCCCGGTACGAACGTAAATGGAGTTAGGTCGTTGAAAAAACCTTGTATACGGGGTTAGAATATATTAAAAATAGCAACGACGCGTGTGCAATTATGGTACACCAAAAATTTAAGTTTTTTATCATTTTTAACAACTAGAACCTTTTTTACTTTGTTTCTTTGAGTTAACATAAATTAAATACAGAATAAAAGTATTATTCCAAAGCGCTATTTTTCTAAAATCTATTTAATTATATAATATATATAGTATCTATAACTATTATATAAGACATACTTTTCAAACATGTTCTAATGGTTGAAAAGTAATATAAAACATATTTTGAGTTAATTGGAAAAATAATATATTATTTGTATGCCCAATAAGAAATTAAATAAATCACTTACTATAAGAAGCTCTTTTTGATGGAGAATCGTCCATTTTAATGAATCCTGTAATTTTTTTTACGAATTCGTCAAATATTAATCGAGAATTGCCCTCTATTGGTGCTCCTAATGAAGAATAAATAGCTGAAATGAATATTGCTTCCATTTCATCAGTTACTTCAACAGCTTTAGATGATTCATCGTGTAAGCTTAGTGAATTATTCGTCGATATTTCAGTGATTTGATCCGTATCAGTGTTTAATACTGCATCTAAAATGTAACACATCTGGGTAACCTAAACACGAATTTATCATTAAAATATTACAAACATAGTTTATTTATAAATGCATGTAATTACCTATAAAACAATTTTATAATACATACCAAATTTAATTTAGTCTGATATATGATTAACTTTAGGGGACTGAACATTTCGAATCCGTAGTTACCATCAAATATGCGAGTCAAAATAACCGGTACATATTTTTCAAATAATATATTTAGAGGTTCTCTATCAATAAATCTTCTATTTAATAAGAATTTACTCCAGTATGGAATGAAGCCCAGGTTTTTAGGATCTACGTATACCATACCGGCTCTGGAGACCGTAGCAGGCGAAGCATACCTTAAATCACCTACCTAAAGATAATTGTTGTATTAAATATTCATATAAATTATGTTAAAATAAAGTATTTACTTCAAATAATAACGCGCAATGAGGTAACAATCGTATACGTTCGCCATTTGCTAATGTTAAAAGTTTGTTATCATCCATAACTGAGTTCATATTTTCTATCCATAAAGCATCTACATCACCGTCAAATAGTATATACCTTCTTTCTTGTTTATCTTCTGGTATAGGTTTGTTAATTTCACGAAATATATTTGAAAGAAGTCCATCAGTCCAATCTCTAGTGACGAGATTAAAAAAACCATAAAGTTCAACTACTGTACAAGCCTGTAATTTTGTTTTATTTTAAAATATATTAAGAATTATATAAATAATTTTTAAATGCGTACTTTAGGATTCAGTGTAAATAGTGTTGTTGGTAATCCAAGAGAAGTCTGCGCACTAACTAGCGTATTAATAACTACAGTTTTTCCACCTCCGGTAGGACCTACGATCATAGTTGAATGTCTTGTCATCATCGTTTCATATAATTGTGTAACTTTATCCATCTAAAAAAATAATTAATTTCGAAATATATAATAAAACTAGGAGTCATTTAATAATTAATGATTTTTATAACTTAAATATTACAATTAAAATATGTAACCTGATTTTCTAATGGTAAATAATTTTTTTTTCGTAACTCTTCTTCGATCGCATTATTCAATTGAGGATACGTAATTCGATGACACTTAAGACCGGGAAATAAATCCGTAATAAGTCCCAAAAACAGTGGCACGTCGTCATATACAAATTTAGGCAAGTTCATGTCTCTAAAAATAAAATAACTTCTGTAGTATATTATTCTATCTAATACAAATTTAATTATGAAAATACTTCATAATTAATATTTAATACATAATAAATATAATTATAATATATAATAAAAGGCTGATAATTTAAAATTAATTCTCATTTTCAAGAATTTATTAACCTCAACGCTCTCATGAGTACCACATTTTCATCAAGATCTGGTGCATTTCGTTTTAACTCGCCAGCGATAACAAGCACAGATTTTAATGCTCTCAAGCCAAAGTCGTAATGTGATTGTTTTGATAATTGTTCACGAGCTAGGCTATATAATACTGCCATTTTTTTTGCTAATACTTTAGCATTTAAAAATCCTTCCGAAAATAACATAATTAAGCAAATTAGTTCTAAATCGGGAAGTACACATATGACCGGTCTGAATAATGTTTTCACAGTTTCTGGTAATTCGGTACGACCTGCGTAACCAGGATTCATCGTAATAAATATCCCAACCTTATTATCGATGATGGAATCTCTACCCCTAAACTAAATTACACGAATTATGTTATGCCAAAGAAATACTTAAATAATTAGATATTTCTTACAAAAAACATTTCTTTTTTTTCGACCAATGCGTTTCTAATTGTGCCCATTTGCGTCGAAATGACAGACAAAACCGAAATATCGATTCGATTAAATTCATCAAAACAACCCCAAGCTCCACATTGACATAATCCATCCAATATCATACCAAACGCTTCAAAGTCCATTCCTTCTCCACAATTTGTAACCATACATAATATGCCTAATGCCTTCGCTAAATCCTTAACTGTTTCAGTTTTCCCAGTACCAGCAGGACCTAAAAAACAAAATTAAACTTTTAACGAAATATTTAAGAGGTTTTATTTAGTTTTATTTTAATATACCTGTAGGAGCACAACCTAATTGCATTGAAAGTGCTTGAGTTATTGTCAAATAAATTCGATCTGTTAACGGTGTTATAACCAAACGTCCATTTAATCCCATGTAGTCATATCCATAAGAAAATGTCCCTGAACACTGATCGATGATTAAATTATCAACATCTTTTCTCCAGTAAAATCTTAACTGACTCTCCCACTCAAATTCTTGACTTTTTATAATGCCATCTCGAACTAAATTTTCAATTACATCTCTGGCGTGAACATCGACGATTATGACCGTGTTAAATTTTTTTCGATCATTTGATGTTAATTCCCCCCTCACTTGTATAATCAATTCATCCATCTGCTGATTTAATTTTTCCAAATAACTTTTCATTGCATTTATATTCCCCTAAAACAATGAAACTATTATTTTAAAATTAACAATATACCTATTTTATTATTTACTTTTTTTATTTTCCAAAAAACGTTTTCAACTTCTGCTGTCCACCATACGCTATTTGCAGCCAAACACATCTGTCCTTGAAAGTTCATCATCCATTCACATCTAGATCCAGTCGTATGTCCGTAATCAAATATTGATTTTTTTATTAAATACTTATTAGATCTCCACATTTCTATTAACACGCTATACATCCAAATTTCAACTGATTCATCGACCATCACTTGACCCTTGAATGGCATTATTTCCTTTTCACACGAAATCATACCGCTTACTAATGTATTATTACGAGAATCATTTACAAAAATTAAGCTTCCCACATTATCATACATCTTTACAATATGTTCTTGAACACAATTAGGATTAGTATTACCCAAAACTAATAGTAGTTCGTTATCAGATAAAAAATAGAACCTTGGAAAAGAGTTTCGTTTCGTTTCTAAATATTTATTCAACATTTTTTGACATGTTTCTAATCCTTCAAATAAACTTGTTAGTTCCACAAACAGTTCCGGCATTTTACTTAACATAATTATTTTTGGATTTTTTAATGTGTTTTTCATAATATCTTTAAATTTATGATTCAGGCCATCAAATTTCAGTGCTTCATCGGGCAGTTGTATTCGAAATTTTTCATCAAGAAATATTTCTTCTAAATACATCCATTTCAATTGCACTAAATTCCATATGGTAAGAGTATTGATTATAAATGTTAGATCTTTATCCCATTTATCTACTACTGATCGAAATGGACCAATAAACCTACATAATATTTAAAACATATGAGTTAGGTTAGGTTGATAAAAATGTATATAAATGTAATAATATTTTATGTACTGAGAACCAGCCATGCTTTGAAGAGTCATTATATTATCTTCAAGTAATGGAAAAATTTCTGATAAATCTCCCAAAATTATTCCTCGGAATGTATCATTTTTTATATACTCAATAATAGTTAAATTCATAATTTCCCAAGTCTAATGACAGAAATAGTTAAAGTTAGTTACGTACATAAAAACAAATTATTGTTTTATGTATGTGTCAACTTGAAATTCAAAATAATCCAAATAAAATTAATTACACATTACTTGGATATCTAGGTATCATAGAGCTAATCTAAATAATTTCATCATATTTGTTTATAAAAATAATGATAATTTTCAGTATTAAAATTTTAGTTAATCACCACAAAAAAAAATAAAAATGAATAATCTATTTATCCAGAGACATAATAAATAACAAATTATTTTGTTTTTTATAATATAATATGATAATAACAAACAAATAAAATGTATGTTTTTTTTTATTTAATAAAATTCTGCAGTTTTTCATAATTTATGTATTTTAGCATTCACTACTAAATACATTTTATGACATTTAGTTAATATAAATTAATTTTTGGTGTTGTTAACAATATAAAATAAATAGATACTTTTTCAACGTCATTGATACTGCGTTCAATGCTCAGTTCTTTTACTGAATTTGCAACGATTTCCAAGCATGTGTCTTTGTATCGAGCTAAATCCATATTAAAAATATTTTCTAACGTTAATACTTCAGGATTCATATCGAAATATTGACCTTTCAAAAAAATAGAAAAAAATCGTATAAATATTTAATAGTTTTTGGCTTATATGAGCATCATGTAATTACCGGTTTGGTCCATTAACTTTTTCCAATGCATTTCTTTCATTGCATCGTTCTTAAGCTCAATAAATAATGGAATGGCATTTTTAAATTTCTTCATTTGCATATCTAAGACCATACCAACAGGTACTGAACGACATGCTTTGGGAATTTGTTTAAGCTCTTTAATAAAACTGTCCATGCCCTCTAATAATAACTGTGGTTGTAACTCTGACCACAGCATTTTAGACCATTCATCTCTTGCGCTTTTTTGACGTGAATATAAATCATAAATTGAGCATAAACAATGATACTCTTGGTATGTAACGTCGAGAAGCGTGTAAGATTCTTGCGGCATTTCAAACAATGCCGATGTGTTTTTCATTACATCTTTATCGGCAAGTAATACTTTGAATTTTTCATCGTATTCCTAATATATTACGATGCATAATATATATACATATATATATTATACATAAATTGGTATTAAATGGCAAATTTTTTTTATAGAAAGGTAGTAAAATGCAAGACTGGGCAAGTTTTAACGAAGTAGTTGATTAACTCATTAAATTAAGTTAATACGAACAAAATAAGTTTGTTGAAAGACAATTAACATATTTTTCAGAACTCCATTAAATTGAAAATTATACGATAACATGATTAACTTATTTAAAAATAAAATTTGATTTTAAACCAATAAGAATAATAGTATACCTACCTATACAAAATAGCTGAATGTTTAGATATTTTTTCAAGCTTGGAGTTTTGTGCTTATGTAAAACTATAAGATGCATAAAATTGCTATTTACGTAAAACAATTAATTCTAGCAAAAAAGTACAACTATAACACATGTGTATTTATACTTCAATGTTTGGGATATATATTTTATATTTACATATTCATAGACATTTTATACATTTATAAAATATATGCTTAAACATGCATTATCTTTAAAAATGTATACAAAATTTAAGTAATGCACTAAAAGATAATTTTTTTTATGATCAAAAAAAATATATATTTGACTTAGGTACTTTTATTTCAAAGTTATACTAAAAAATTTTTTCTTGGCTATCATTTATTGCATAAAATAAAAATTAATTAAAAGCAATTTATAAGTAGTTATTATTTTGTTACCTACGCTAAACACAAACATGAAAATAATATTTGGAAATGACACTAATGGCTTACAAAAATATTGTTTAGTGTAAAAACTGATATGTTAATTAATTATTAGCTTATAAATTATAATTAACTTTAAAGTATTATTATTATTTTATTTATAAGTATAAGAGTATAAAGAGATGACCGACATGTATAATACTTATTACTAGGGCTCAGAAGTTATAGAAGTTGAAACAGGCAAAATATGCATAAATATGCATACAAAAGTGATGTTAAATATACAAAAAAATTGTTCTAAATTTCGAAAAAAAAAACATAACATTTTTAAATTGTTAAATATTTTAAAAAATACTGTAAAACGTTAATCTTAATCGTGTGCAACAAATTTACTAGGTAACGAATAAACAATAAACAAATTTAAGATACACCAAGTCGATAACTTATAAAATAATAATTCGGCTTATATTGTAGCGATATATAGATTACAAACAAACATTTGATAACAATAAAATAAATACTTACGAAGAATTATATTGAGTTTTATATTCGGTTTAAAGAAAATATTAAGTTAATTTATTATACGAATGAAAATCGTTAAAATATAATATGCACTTTTTTCATAAAATTAATGAAATTTTTTTAAACTAACCACCGTATTGTTCGGTTTCTAGCTTGGTTTGCTATAAACCGAGAACGCATAAAACAATACGCAACTCCTACAACTCTCGAGTCCTAATTATAAGTTATAGACATTATAATAATCGTACAATCAAACACCATCAATAATAATAATATATTACTTCATGGCTGCATTATAAGTTAGTGTGTCTAGTACAAAAGTCGGTGTTATCGATTACAATGATTTATAATATACGCCTAAAATAAAATGTATTGTCAAAAAACTGAAGACGATGGAGAGCAATTATATTTCTGTTAACCTAACCTATCGTTACAACTTTTCAATTGCACCATAGCTTATTCTAAAACAGTCAAAATGTTATAGATAATATTCGTAATAATGCAAAATCCAGTTTCTGTATAAAAATTAATAAAATAATTTGCACTTCCCTAAATTTGACGAAATAATATGCTAAATATGCATTTTCGATTTTCGATTGTTAAAGTTATCATTAGGGCTAGGATTTATATGTAATAAAAAATTGTAAAATATGCATTTTATTTACCAAAACATGAAAAAATATGCAAAAACAAATTTTTATTATTTCTAGAATATTATTATTTATCATAATTCAAAATTTATTATTATTACATTAAAATATTAAATATTAGTTTATATTATAATCACATTTACAATAAATATTAGTTTATATTATATTATTATTACATGCTACTATTATGTGTTATTTCAATAATTTTCAAATACGAACATCCGGCGATTTGAACGTAAAATAGATTTATACTGACTAAAACTCCTTCCCGCATCACACAAGGTTATTGGTCCATATTTAAATAACGCGATTTTTCCTGGAGTTAAATTAATATCGATATCTTAGATAGATAACATTAATACTCTATATTTACAATACCTAATTCAATGGATAAACCAAAAACTATCGATTTTATGAAAAGAACACCATTTAAAATTAACAATAAATTATAAAAATTTTAAAATTTAAGTTAAAAAAAATCAAAATTCCAAAAGTCTGTAAAATATGCGATTATATGCATTGTGTTCAAAATATGCAAAAAGAATTTGGTTCTATTTAAACGAGAATAAGCCAAATCGTGGACAAATCTGACAACCATTAAATTTGGACTTAAGAAAAAAACATGCAAATGCATATAAATCCTAGCCCTAGTTATCATTGTATATTTCATACCTTGGACTGTTGTGTATAAAACAATATGCAACTCCTACAATTTCCCATTCCTACATCTTAATCATATTACCAATGACAAACTCAAATATTTTATAATTATCTATACATTTTACTATTTATAAAATATCCATTTTTTTTTAACTATATTTAATATTTATATGGCTTATGATTTATATGATATGGTATATCCAATATATCTCCAAAGTCAGAAATGGGAAACCGACCTTCTCGTGTGCAGCGGTACGAAAAAGAAAACCAATACTTCCTACTATAAAAATGTTACTTAAATTTAAAACTTCTGAATGAAATATTACCTAATTTTAAGTTAATATTTTTATAAAATAAAAAATTAATTAATTAAATTATAAATTAGTTCCGAACAATTAACGAATTTAAGTAACTTATTTAATATTCACTTAATTTTAATTTTTAACTCGTTAAGTCGTAATTTCCCAGCCTTGGAAAAATGTATGATGGAAAAAAATAGATCAACATATAAGTACACATTCATATAGTTTGGTAACTATTAAGTATATACAAGTACCTACATTTATTTTTTTAATTGTGAACAATATTTTTCAATAAACCTAACATTTATTAAGTTAAGTATATCAATTAAGTATACTTTGTATACTTTTCATAATACAAAACAGCCATTAAATAAAAAACGAATTTTACCACTAAAAAGACTCTAAAATTTACCTTTAGGACATTATTATGATGTTACCTATAAAGTTTTATTTTTATACCAAGTCAGATTTCGAGCATCTAATAGAATCTTACTTCTAGCATTTGTAGACCCAAATCTAAATTTTCGTCTACAGAACCAGGACCGTTTTCATGAAAATCTTTTACCAATGCATCAATCTGATCGGTATATATTTTAACGTCATCTTGACCTATAACAACAAATAAATATAACTAATATAAGCACCTATCTATACTTAAACTATTCACTTTTATGCACCACGAATATTCTATACTAAAAATAAATTTCCAATTATACATTGATATTGATTTCTTATTTTAATTTCACAATAATTGAAATCAATAAATTATCAAATACTGAATTCACATATCTATATACTGTATTAATGATTTAAATTTAATTAATTACACAATTATAATATTCCGATTGATAATCATATTTTTAAATTAACTAAATAATTTTGTAGAAATATAGAATTATATTATGTACCTACTATTTATAAATAACTAATAACTTTAATTTAAAATTAAAGTAATAAATACGCACCATATTGCATGCAGCAATTGGTACCTATTGGCTATTACCATTGAGTATAGATAGTATATCTATACTCAATGCTATTACTTAACTACTATATGTAATTGTTTAATTACTTTTATAATATATTATTTTGATGCAAACTGTAATGTATAATGGAGATACATATAAATCATTAAAATATATGGCAGATGTTATATAAATGAAGATTCTTACCTTTTAGAAGAGTCAATCGTATTGAGTTTGTGTAGGATGGATCTGAAATGTAGGTATAACGAATTATTTAAGTCATTGATAGTAATTATCATTTTTATAAATGAATAAATTATAAATTGGCTTAACATTTTGAAACGTTATATTAATATAATATTTACATTAATATATACTTAGTTTTCTTAGTATAAAATAATTTTAAAAAATGCATGATATTAATATTATTTTTAAGTAAAATAACATTTTTTTTTTTTAAACCCTGTGTTGATTATATTCTAATGGTATTAGGTTGTATAGAATCTAATATAGTAGTATATAAGTTCAATGAAATCCATAACCCCGTAATCATATTATAATCGATCTATTTTTTATTCATTCTTGGAAAAAAAAATTTTATACATCATCTTTATTAATTTATATTGTGTTTATATTTGTTATAAATTTCTAATACAATTTTAGATTCTGAACGAAGTGATAAATGTATTGATTTTACAATTAAGTGTGTTTTTTTTTTGTGTCTGTGTACAGCATAACTTTTTAAAATAATGCTTAAATTTCAAACTTCGGGGGTGGTTTCCGATGGCAAAGCGAATATCCTTGGTGTATTATAGCGGTCAAAAAAAAGAATTTTCCAACAGTTTTCAAAAAAATTAAAATATATTCGACAAAATTATTTTTTTATATGGTTGTAACTCTGTAAAAACGAATCATTGTAAATACTTGAAGTTTTTACCAAATGTTTATATTAGTGTTGTCTATATACTGCTAAATTTTCAAAATATTTTGGCTTTTTTTTTAATTATTTATAGACAACTGAAATTTCCGATTTTTCTAAGAAATTTCTTTTGAAGTGTCGATAAAAAATCTTGGGTACCCAAAAAAACTTGAAAATTTAATACAAGAGTATAAATGGTTCTTATTGTAGTTAAAAAAAAATCAAAAATCGTTAGTCACAATTTTTTATATAAGCGTTTTAAGTTTAATTTTTTACGAAATATATCAAAATCGCTAAAGTGAAAACTTGAAGAGTCATTACAGGAAAAATGTTATGAGCGTTTGAATATGAAATTTTTACGAAATTGCTTAACGATAACAATTTATCTTCAAACGGTTTTCAATATTTGTTATTATTCAAAAAGTTTAAAGCCGTACCTACTTGAAAATTTAACCAGTTATTTAGATTGACATTTTCTTTATATAATTTAATTTTCAAAATATTTCGCTTATTTTAAGTCTATTTATAGGCATTTGAAATATTCGTTTTTATTTATAGTTTTTTTTTTTTTATAAATATCAATTAAATTTTTTTGACTGAGTCAAAATACTTGAAATTTTAATTAAAAGTTCCTCATAAATTAGTCTTATAGTGATTTAAAATTATAAGAATACATGGACACAATTTTTTTTATTAGCATTTGAAGTTCAAAATCATGAATATTTGCAAATTATTTTGTACCTAGTTAAAATTTATAAAAAATGTTGTATTAGTAGCTAAGAGTTGAAAATTTAATACAAGATTTTTCATAAATTTGACTTACAATAATATTATAAAAGAACTTAAATGTCGGGATATACAGGTCATTAAAACATAAGCCACTTTTTTCACCACCCATTGGAAAATATATCCTATGCTAACAAATCATTTTTGTTCAGAATCGTTTTTCGTATAACACAATGATGCCTATCACTGAATTCAAATTTAATACATCCATTATAGTGACCTATTATACAGCAGAGCGTTACTCACTTGACTATTCTTTTTTTTTGTTTTAACGATAAACATATCTTTTATCGATACCATTCAAGCCATATCATATTGTGGGTTATTTTACAAATTTATTATTCATTTATACTTAGTTAACTGCATTATTTTACTTATTTTAACATATTTGCCTATTGATGATATTTTTAGTAAGTATCTCTCTATTTTCAATTTATCGTTGTATGTATACTTTCGGGTTTTTTGTTGCATTCAATTCTCAGCTCGGATTATAATAACTATCTTATCTGTTCTGCTAATGTGAACACAGCAGGTAAGGAGACATTTAATACTTACATAGATATATTATTATATTTTTAATACAATTAAAACTGCAGTTTCAATCATATAATTATATATATATATATATTTATAACAAGTTTTTTTCTACTTACAACTGTCCATTTTATCAAAGCCTTAGTCAAAAATAATATGTGTGTAATAAATAACGTAAATAATTCTTAAACATTAAGTCATATTAATTATGCTTATAGTTTATACCAGTATCGAAATAAAGATTAAAAATAAACATTGGAAACCATATCATTAGTATTGAAAGTAGCCAGCAGTGACAAAATAAAACAAAATAAATAAATACCAAGAAAGTAGCTTTGATGTATAATATTATGATAGTACCTACAGCCTTTGTGTCGTGGTTGATTAATGATTACATAGGTTACTTATATGTTAAATTTAAATTCAATGAAACGATAATATTATTAAATAAATAAGAAAAAAACGATTCTTAACTCCTTGACATTACTTAAACACTTGATATTTGTCAGGTTTTAGTTTGATTTTATTTCTATAAAAATATAAGATCAAGCGATTGTAGTGTAGACCTACACTCATTCCAGTGCCGTATTTTTCCAATTTTTAAACTAACAAAAAGTCAATCAATAGAAATAAAAGAGACGGTTTAATTTAGAAAATTGAGAAAAATGTATTTTGTTTATTTAGCAACTGTATAAAATGGTTTTAAACTACCTAAGTGATTATTTTGAATTGTTTTAAATGCTATTTATTTTAATATTTTATTAATACCACTTTTAAATTAAATCGCTAAAAAATGTTTTAAGGTTTAGGTGCTTGTATATATAGTGCATTTATAGAGCTACAAGTCATCTGCTCTACTGTTAACTATAATATTCAAAAATGATTTACAATATCATTTATATAATTATATATAATAAAATCAATTTATTATTATTGTTCTATGGCATTATTATAGGTCTATTAATCAACGACGGGCGATGGCGATACAATATCATTTATCAGAAACTAAATAAACAATAAAATACATTTAGAAATATTTTTACCATTTATCGTGATAAAAATAATATTAATATCATAATATTTCTATCGTGCCATTTATAATATTTCACCTCTACATCACAACATCCGTTTACGGTTGCTCTATGTGGTTCGTCACAATATCTTCTCTATAAATCAACACAAATTTACAAACAAATCCATGGAATTGTACCTAGTATGAAAAATCCAAATCACTAACAATTATAATAATAGGTATACACTACACTCAATGACTTTTAACTTTTAACACGATCCACATCATGAACATTAAACATTGTTCTGGCCGCTGGTTACGAACTAACGACTGCCAGTCGAAAAATATAGTGTTGATTTTGGCAGTTCATAATTTCGACTCGCGATGAAAATTATTGTACTGTCTCAAAAATCTTAGAAAATAATTTTTTTTTTATTTTGCTTGTTTCTTGTTTTAATTTTTAAGCGAGTTGTGAGTGTAAAATATTAAATACATTGGAAAATACTCATAGTTCACTTAACAATTTAAATGAGAGAACACAGATAATGTTCTTACCTAAAAGTTTGATAATAGGTCAATTGACTCTAACATCAAAACTAAAAGCATACTTTTGAAACGGGTGAAAGAAAATTTACTATGCCATAGTATATCTAAAAACTTTCATTCAATAAATTTTGTTAAGTTGTCAGTTATATCATATATTGTTCTGTGATCATATCGACAGAAAATGTAGTATACTTAACTACAATATTGATACAATTAGGTTAGGTCGGTATTCATAAATGTAACAAATTTCTATGATAATAATATTATATTGATCATATTTTGATATTTATCTTGATAATTAATTAGGTACATAGTAAAAACAAATATAGAACTTATTTTTGTTTGAATTATAGTTTACAGCGGATAATAGTTTTCTAGAAAGTACCTAATATATAAGATGAATACATAAAATTAATAAGAATATAGTAATGAAAAGGAATTATTTGATATAAGTTTAAAAAACCATGTACCTAATCAATTAATAAAAGGATGAATTCAGAACCAAAATTTGAGTTAAAATACACAATATTCACAAAAAATACTTATAATTACAAAATATCACATACCTTATAAACTTATAACTAAAATTAAAATCATTGATGAAATATTAAAGTTAAAAATAATTTGTGAGATAATATAAAAACAAATCAATTAAAATAACATAAAATGAAATTGAGCTTTTAGAAATATATACACAGATTTTAAACACATATTTGTGACACGATAAAGAATTACGTTGAGAATACACAAATAAATCTGACCAAATTTTTTAAAAAATTAATTTAATATTTGACAAAATATTATTTGGTGTTAGTACATATCAATAGGTATCAAGGACGGACTTAGGTATGTGGTGGCTCCTGGGCGGAATATATGTGGGGGCCCCTAACACATAAACAAGGAAATATATTTTTTTACTTATTAAATAATATTTATATCTTATCTAGATTTTTAGAGAACGTTCATTGTTAATAAATGTGAATACATCTATTATTTAGTTAGTAAAATAAAAATTTTTAAATGTCCATAAAAAGTTCAATATTATTTAATTAAATATGTGTAAATATAAATAAAATATTTTTTCTGTATCCTAATTTAAATATCATAAAATTGTGGGGGCTCCTGGGCTGCAGCCCACTCAGCCCTCTCCTAAATCCGGTCCTATTAGATAGACAAACAAAGAAAAAACTAATAGTAATTAGAAACCCATAATACAAACAACAATTAATATACACATTGTGTTATGTATACACAATTTATAGATAAAATATAATAGTATATTTATAATGTCTATGAGCTATTAGTAAAATAATATATACAATATACAATATATAAATTAAATTTTTTATATACCAAACATAATAAATAATTAGTTGGACAGAATAATTAGTAAATTCTGCGCATTGTAATATATACATTTACAAAATTACCATAATATTTCCCTGGCTTGTCCAGCTATACACAATCAGTTAAAATGTCTGTTATTTAGTCATCTCTGTTAACTCTGCTATCCTTTTCTTAAAAATATAATTTGCTTTTTGCAATAATTTTTTTTCTTCAATCAATCTACTTTCAAAATGTCTTAACAATTTACATTCTTTTTTAGCAGCCAAAAGAATACTCAGCTTTGATGCTATACGTCTATTTGTCCTCAAATAACTGAGGTTTTCTCTTAGAATAACAAAACCTAGGGAAACATGTTTTCGAGATTCTTGTTCTATGGTATTATGAGTATTTCTATCTCGGGAAGTTTTAAATCTCTTACAAGGCTCTCTAGAATTTCTGGTTAGACTTTTCTTTCTGGTAGCTGGGTGGTTGTTGTCAGATTGAGCGATATCACTGTCACAGCTATAACATGAAGCTTTAAGAATAAAATAAAATGCAGTTAGTGACAAAATAATTATATAATTTATACTATTAAGAGCATGCATATGTGGTAGATGAGCATATCCTATTTTATCCAACTCCTTTGCCTCTTTTATGATTTCTCATAATTTATTGTTAAAATTAAAATTCATATTTATAATAGATATTTTTTTAAATGTGATTTTAATAATTCAATTAAGGAAAATTGATTAACAATCAAATATACGATAAAGCAATGAAAGCCCATTTATTTACTATAATCATAAAATAATTTACATGAAAAGTATTGAATTGAGTCCAAGCTATTTTGTTAGTGTTTGAATTGAGTTTGTGAACATTGTATAATTATGTGCAATACACAACAATAAAATAGATATATACGTCAAATCGTTCTGTGATTTAAATTTGTTCAAAATTACCACAGTTGTGCCGCATACTTAAAATTTATTATGAAGTTTATGTTGAATAAATTTTTTTTTTTAAACTGTTCATAATGGGTTTAAGTTTTGACATCAAATAATGATGAAAGATAAGGTTCAACGGTGAACCTCTACAAACTAATGCATTAATCCTTTAATAATATAATCATGGAAAATTTCAACAAATACATTAACATTTATCATAAAAAATGCAACAAAATATTAGTAATTGGGAAAAAAAATGCTATGTTACTATATTTACTATTTATAAATAGTGTAAACATGCATTCACATTTTTTTAGAAGTCTACTCAGCCAACCATCATGTGGTATTATCAAAATAACACAAATTACCAATTCAAACAACTAACAGATACTCATGAGACTTGAATTTATAATATTAATTTATGCAAATTTAATTCTAAAAAATGATAACATACTAATTCCCTTTATTCTAGATTTATGACATATTATTATAATTATATTACAACTAAGTGCCTGCAAGATAATACAAATATATGTATATATTTCTTTTTGCTATAACATGGACAGAGTATGATCAAAAGTTCATATCTACTATTGGAAAATTGTGCACGCCATTGTATTTTATTTACAAACAAAAATATAGATACTTACAATCCTTTTTACTTTCATCACTGTCCGGCGGTTGTTTGTGTTCATAATGTTTTTCTACTCCAACAGGGATTAAATTGCTGCTATCATTGTCATGTACATCGCTCATACTATACGTAACAGAAAACTCATTACTTCCAACAGAAATGTCATCATCAATATCTTCTGAACCTGAACTATTATTTAGCTCTTCGATTAACAGATCTTTGAGTTTTTTAATCACAGGTTGAGGAGGTTCAGGGTCTTTCTTATCAATGGTACAAATAGGTGTTGGTTTTAATTTAACATTTGATATAGGTAGTTTAGCTTGTATATTTACTTTAATGTTTGGTTGAAGTTGATTGAGAGTAACACTTGTTCTGGTTTTTTTTTTTTTTTTGTCAACATCTTTCAAAACATCAAGATTTTTTTCTTTAATAGCTATCACAGATTTCAATTGTTTTTTCTGAACATATGATCTAGTTTTACGGTTTGTAACCTTAGTTGGTTCAAGTTTGGAGCTTAATAATTCAGTACTAAATGCAGTTTTTGGTTCAACATTATGATTTAAAGTAAATTTTTCTAAATTATTTGAAACTGATTTGATTTTAGGTTTTAAAAATGTATCATTACTATTTTCTAAACACTGAAGAAGTTTTTGTCGATGTCGTTGAATATTTAGCCTCATTTGTATTTTGCTATCATTGTTTAAGCGCAACATTTCAATCGGACTGAAAAAATATTTAAAAATTAGTATTTTAATTTTCTATTATTGAATATAAATTATATGTATGTTTAATGTTAAAGAAAGTTTTAATAAATAGTTATTTCCAATTTACCTATAATACATATATTGAAATACTAAATTAAAAATGAATAAAAATGAAATATAGTAGCCAGTAAGAAATCAACTAGAAATTTGAATACACTATATTCAGCCGGTTTGGTGTGTAAAACATAATAGGTACACTACATTATAATATGTCACATGGATATATTAAGTACTTAGCGTGTGTTGCATGAAAAATTAATTAATTTAATGGTACAATAGAATTAAATGAACTTTCCGGTTTGATTGTTTGATAACTACCGTTAGTAGTTGCGATAACAAAATCTTAGACATAAAAACATTGAAACACTTACATACTAGCTATCACTTGCAGATTATGCTGTTATGTTCTTGGCAAATATTCAAATATACTTTTTACAGTTCACCGATTCATCAGTTTTGTCTATTGAAGTATTGCATGACTCGAAAGTACCATAGAATTGACTTCTAATATATCACCAACTGTTGAAGCAATTACAATTGAGAATGAACTAGATGTTCCTCAATCGTCTCTTAAAAAAAAAAAAAAAACAAAAATACATAAATAATATACATGTTACTCATACCTAATAACACATAAAATCTTTTATTTTCAAAACTTACTTTTTTGTTTGAGTTTTAGTTTTTAGGTTATGATGAAAATATTTCTTCATCTGCTACTGCACGAGATATATTTGGTAGAAATGAGTTACAGTTTTAAGCTGGATATGTAGTCCATCGATTTAGAGAAGAATATCCTGAATTGGTATCAACTAAAAGCCATGATGAATCTAACTGATCTTGGATTATAAATTATAATACCTATATGCACGATTTAAGATTTTGTTTGTATTCCTAATCCTTAGAAAAGAAAATATATTTTATCGTTTCTTCTAATGACTAACATCAAAATTACGTGGCAGATAGAAAACTCTATCTTAAACCATGCTACCGACATACCTTGTTAGTTTTATCATGACTTCACACACGGACTACGGCCAATTTAAGTAACGTAATGTACCTATGTTTTCCCGATTTCACGATAATAAGCGTGAATTGTTATGATAGCGTCAGTCGCGTCCGTTTTACATTTTGATAACGGTTGTAATCTCCGAGCGTTATCAGAATAATTGTTACCTCCACTTTGTTTACAAATAACATAGTTAACATAGTTAACCCCTCCAAAATATAATATTATAACGTTACACGTGCTATTGTAGAACAAATGCAGTTTAGTACGCACGCAATTTTTTCATTTTTTTTCCAAAATGCGTGTTTTACACTGAACACAAAAGTCTTATTCGAAAATTCTTGCATGTTTTTACTTAAAAAGTTATACCAAAAAAAATATAAAACACTATAAAAATAATTACGTCAAAAATAATCCACGAAAAAACATCAAAAAAACTACTTTTTGATTTTTTTTCATTCTATGTTTTTATGATGGAAAGAAATATGCAAAAAGATTTTAATTACAGTACTTACTATTTAAAAACTCAAAAATTGATTAAAAAATTGAAACCAAAAATGTGATTACCCGTGGATCGGCACTCGTCGCGACACTCCTCGGCACCATCATTCCGCTCCACAAATCGAAAATATCCCCTGACTTGCTATAGGTATTAGTTATCTTTATTGTAAGACTATAGCTCGACTGCACATCGAGGACTTCGTCACAGCCATATTGACGCAAGTTAACGGTCCTTCCAAGTTAGTAATTATAATATGGCAGTAAGCTGTTTTCACTTTGTATTTGTTGTTTAAACTTAATAAAGAAATTGTCTATATTAAAATTAAAACTTAAAGTGTTTTAATTTATGAACTACCCATCTCACCAACGACTCAAGCTCAACCACGAAATGTGGTCGTCGTTACTCGTTTAAATAATTAATAAGTTGTAAACGATCGCATGTGTCTGCACAGCGATCATTACCTACACTGTCTTGCAATATTTGATTTTCTATTTTTCTGTGTACTTAGTTCTAAAGATGACATTGAACTTTTAAACATAAATAGATATTATTTTGTTTTGGTCATTATTCATGTAATTATAGATGTAAACGTTTAATGAAATATGTATCCATTTTCACACCAAGAAAACGTTAACCATACTACAATACTGCAGCTAAATTTTATACTAATATCCTATAAGGTACATCGATTTAAGCGATTTTACATCTATTTACTCAAATAAATACATAGTACATACTATGGGACGACTGCAACCAGAACATAAAAATGGTAAAACACAAGCTGACTGGACAGCGGACAAAAGTGAAGTGTTTGACTTTTACATGTAACGAACGGAACAAACAAAAAACTTAAATGAACGGTCTTTCAGTGTCACCACACTAAATAATAAACAATGGAAAAACTAAGAACTTTGTGACACTGAAAGCATGACTAAATGAAAAACTTTAAGTTTTGAACATAACCGATATTATAGAAATTAGAAACACTAATAATGATTCCACAGCTGGCCGGTCGCACACGAAAGCCTGATAAGAGTATAAGACTCCGCCGACAAACCTGCAACAACTGTGGAACGCACCGTTTCGTGCACATGAAAATGATAACATAAAACAATGCACAACAGAAAACGAAAAATTGCCATATTGGCGTGAACAATGAGTATGAGTTCATTAAATTAAAACTTCATACTTAATGATTTATTAATGCGATTAGTATGTAGACAATACGTATCTACAAAATATAAATTATGATATAATTAATAACACGTAATATAATCACGTTTATTTCTCTTATTTATTAGGTACCTATCAAATATATAATGTGGCAGAAATCCTGGAAAAAAACACAAGAATTCAATATGACAAACAATCATATTCAAATAACTGCAAAAAATAATTATAGAGTTTTTTATTAGTCCTTAGTAATTTTCTATGATTATCAGTTGGCCTTGTATAACAATTTTGATATTTTAAAAAATATCAATTATTTCAACACTTTACAATAATTAAGAAAGAAGTTAATATTATATTATTATATTGTAAAATTTAAAAATAAATTGTTATTTTAATAATAAATAATTTCAGAAAACAAACTTAAGGTGATGTATTTGCACCATCTAAAATTTGAAAGTGGATCTATATAGTTTTTAAAAACTGGCACTTAGTAGTAGGTACTAAATATATAATCATACTGTCATCTACCTAATATGAACATAATATTGGAAATAATACTTTTAAGTGTATTTAGGTATTGACTGGTAACTGATTAAAAATGTGTTTGTAAATTCTCGCTAAATATTATTTTGGAAGTTATACCAAAAAATACCAAAAAAACTATAAACATTAATTTCTTTAAAATACGTGATATCTACGATAAAAACATCATTTTTTTTTTAATTGTATATTTTTAAAAATAGATGGAAATACGCATAGATTTTAGTTATCGTACTTGCTATTTAAAAATTCGAAGAAATTGATTATCACAATATGCCTCGGCGGTGACTGCGCGTATATCGGCACTCATCGCTACGCTCCTCGGCGCCGATGCTTCGCTCCGCACAAATCGAAAATATCCTTCGATTTATTATGCAAAACCACCTCATGTAGGTCACAGGGTAAAAAGTGTTGTTAAAATTAACATAATTAATAATTGGCGACAATCTAATACGAAAACGTAAAAAAGCAAAGTATACAGCGTTCTGTATCGTTCAATTGTAATATAAGAATCTGCGTTACTGACGCACAAATCAGGTGGAATAATTATAATAATCTTAATAATAACAAAATAAAAACATAATTAATAATAGACGACAACCCAATACGAAAACGTAGGAAAGCAAAGTATAACGCGTTTGGCGCATACATGCGTAAAATCGTAACCTATGGTAAGATATAACTTCCAAAATAATGATTTGCGAGAATTTTGGAATAAGACTATAGTGTTCAGTGCTTTTAAACACACATTTTGGAAAAAAAATCGAAAAAATCTTTATCTTTATATATACATTTATTAAAACGTGAGGCGATTTCTTATGACGGTTATATCTGAAGTTCTACAGGACCGATTTTTATGATTTGTTTTCTAACGCAAGTACTTGGTGTCCAGATGAGCAATCACAAGAGAAAACTACAAAAAGAGTTAATTATTTAAATAGTTAAAAAAAGTAAAAATAAGTTTAAAAAAAAAATAATAATAAAATAAGTCAGATTGTTTTACCAACTATATCAAAACCACGAGATAGCATATTATTGTATCTTATCATTCTTATCCACCGTAGTAGAAAAAATTGATAACTGATAAGGGTTAGAAATTGTAAACTTACGTACAAATTTCGAGGGGCCCACGATCCACCTTGGGTAAATTGCCTACCTGATACATATACATAATATACTGATCGCATAATCACAAACGTCTCGCGGGCAACGACGATCGGAATGACTATAATATAATTAATATAACCTGACTAATTCACCGACTGATAATTAGTGATAAACGTAGAGCTTGTACAATGATAGATCATAGATCGAGGCTTGCGATTTATACAGTTTAGTATCACGCATTTAGTATGCAATGAGAAAGCATTTTACAAAATTCGCATTTTAAAGTGGCGCTTGCACAAGTTTTTTGAGATTCAAAATGGTCAATGATAATGTCTAAGTTTTAAACACCGTTGAACCGAATATTAAAAACAAATTAAACAAAGTTTGAATCATATTATTATAGAGTTAGAATTTTTAACGAGCAACGAAGTGCGCGTCGTCAACTAGTATCTTATAAAAATATGTGGGTATTAAAAATGTTAGGCCTAAAAATACAGAAGAATAAGGAAATTAAACATGGTGAGTTGGGAAAAAACTTGATGCAATCTACGTCCGTATGTGTATGTATAATCACTCCTTTATTATAAAACGGTAAGGTTTCTCCAAATGTAATATAAAAGCAATCTACTATTATAGGCATATACGATCGTCAGAGGCGTGTCTAGGACCAAAATTTAGGACAGGCCTTGTTATAATATATAAATATAATTTTAAAATGCATTTTTTGGGTATACTTAAAGGTTAAAAATCAGGGTAGGCCCGGGCCTACCAAGCCTACCCGCTGGACACGCCTCTGCATATAATCAACGACGGCGGTACAATATAATTTATCAGAAACTAAATAAACAATTAAAGTACCTACATTTCGAAATATTTTTACTATTCCGTACATGCCTTTACGGTTGCTCATACTTGGCTCGTCACAATATCATTTCTATAAATCAATATGAATTCGCAAACTAACCCCATCATATTGTAGTATGAAAAATACAAATCGCAAATAACTATAATAATATATTCAATGACTTAACAAGATCAATTGGTGCACAATGCACATCATATAAACACTGTCCTGGTCACTGGTGACAAACTGACGAGTCAAAAAATATTCTGTTCACTTTGATGATTCATAAATCATAATTTTAACTCACGATGAGATCGTTAAGAAAATAATTGTGGGCCATATATGTACTATTTCAAGAATCTTAGAATATAATTGTTTTTTATTTTTTTTGTTTCTAGTTTTAATTTCTCAGTGAGTTGTGTGAATGTGAAAGTATTAAATATTTGATAATATGTGATAATGCTCATACTTCACTTAAAAATTAAAATATCCTAAAAATCCAACAAGATAACTCAGATAATTTTCTTACCTAAAAGTTTTATAATAGGTCAAAGATCAATTCACTCTAATATCAAAACTAAAAGCACACTATTGAAACGGATAAAAGAAAATTTACGATGTCGTATGTGTCAATGTGTGTAAGACATGCGAGTGTGACGTCCTCTTAAACTTAAATGAATATATCCATTTTAGTCAGTCATGTAATTGAATTGAGAAAATATTAGAATTTGTAATTGTATTGTATTTTAATATTTTAAAATTATAATAAATTAAATTATATTATAAAAATAAATTTAAAAAAATAATAATAATTATTATTAAATATATTTTTTATTATTTTTTTTTTTTTTAACAAAATTAAAATACCTGACCTATGTATAATAATTTACTAAGGGTCTAAATTCCAAATAATAAAAAAAAAAATTTACAGGCACTCCAGAAATTTAGGTCCGCATAACCTGCCTGTGATGACTATGTATCATATTTGTTTTTATTTTATACTATAATTCAATGTTCAAAAACATTAAAATCTAGAAACATTTATTCTATACATTTTGTTAAGATGTCAGTCATATCAACAAAAAATGTAATATACCTAACTACTATATTGATACAATTATTCATAAATGTAACAAATTTGTATGATCATTGATCATATTATGATATTTTCTTGATAATTAATTACATAGTAAAAACAAATGAAGAATTTATTTTTGTTTGAATTATAATTTACAGCAGATAATAGTTTTCTAGAAGGTAACATATAAAACAATAATATTGTATTAAAGAGAAATTGTTTAATATAAGTATTAAAAACCATGCAATCAATTAATAAAATGACAAATTCAGAATCAATATTTGAGTTTAAAACACAATATTCACAATAAAAGACTTATAATTGCTAAACATCACATACATTATAAACTTATAACTTATAAATCAAAATTAAAATCAATGCTGGAATGTTAAGGTTAAAAATAATTTGTGAGATAATATGAAAACAAATCAATTAAAATAACATCAAATGAAGATGAGCTTTTAGTACAACAGATTTGTTATACACAGATTTTAAACACATATTTGTGACACGATAAAAAATTACATTTAGAATACACACATTAATTTAGTATTTGGCGTTAATATAATATGTAAGTGTACAAACAGAAAAAAGTAGTAGTTATTAGAAACACATAATACCTACAAACAACAAATGAACATATTGTATTATGTATACAAAACATACAGATAAAATAAAATAATACATATTTTATAATGTCTATAAACTATTACTAAAATAATATATTAATATTAATTTTTTATATAGGTACCTACCAAACATAATAAATAATTAAATGGTCAGAATAATTGGTACATTCTGCGCATTGTGATATATACATAATACATTAACAAAATTACCATATTTCCGTGGCTTGTCCAGCTATATACAATCAGTTAAAATGTGTGTTATTCTGTTAACTCTGTGCCCCTATTTTTTAAAATAGCATTTGCTTTGTACAATATTTTTTTTTTTTTTAATTTATTTACTCTCAAGACTTTTTAACAATCTACATTCTTTTTTAGCAGCCAAAAGAATAATCGGCTTTGATAGTTTACATCTATTTGTCTTCAAATTACTGCAGGCCTTTATTAGAATATCAAAATTTTGGGCTATGTGATCTCGTGTTTTTTTTGTGCTTGAATTATTTCTTGATCTGTGTAATAGATATCTCTAATTCTTTTTACTTTTATCACTGTCTGGTGGTTGTTTGTTTTCATAATGATTATCTACTCCAACAGGGATTAAATTGCTACTATCATTGTCATGTACATCGCTCATACTATGTATAACAGAAAACTCATTACTTCCAACAGAAATGTCATCATCAAAATCTTCTGAACCTGAACTATTATTTAGCTCTTCGATTA